>NC_035109.1:325579634-325882665 GCF_002204515.2 Aedes aegypti
TTGGGAAAATCGTTGGAAACCCATGCAATATGGGTATTTTTGGAACGGGCACGACTAGGGGATGACGAAAATCGATGTCCGACGCCATTTTGAAATCCAAGATGGCGACCTCTGGTTTGGGAAAATTGGTGGAAACCCGTAAAATATGGGTATTTTTGGAACGGGCACGACTAGGGGATGACGAAAATCAATGTCCGAAGCCATTTTGAAATCCAAGATGGCGACCTCTGGTTTGGGAAAATCGGTGGAAACCCGTAACATATGGATAATTTTGGAACGGGCACGACTAGGGGATGACGAAAATCGATGTCCGACGCCATTTTGAAATCCAAGATGGCGACCTCTGGTTTGGGAAAATTGGTGGAAACCCGTAACATATGGATATTTTTGGAACGGGCACGACTAGGGGATGACGAAAATCGATGTCCGACGCCATTTTGAAATCCAAGATGGCGACCTCTGGTTTGGGAAAATCGTTGGAAACCCATGCAATATGGGTATTTTTGGAACGGGCACGACGAGGGGATGACGAAAATCGATGTCCGACGCCATTTTGAAATCCAAGATGGCGACCTCTGGTTTGGGAAAATCGGTGGAAACCCGTAACATATGGATATTTTTGGAACGGGCACGACTAGGGGATGACGAAAATCGATGTCCGACGCCATTTTGAAATCCAAGATGGCGACCTCTGGTTTGGGAAAATTGGTGGAAACCCGTAACATATGGATATTTTTGGAACGGGCACGACTAGGGGATGACGAAAATCGATGTCCGACGCAATTTTGGAATCCAAGATGGCGACCTCTGGTTTGGGAAAATCGTTGGAAACCCATGCAATATGGGTATTTTTGGAACGGGTACGACTAGGGGATGACGAAAATCGATGTCCGACGCCATTTTGAAATCCAAGATAGCGACCTCTGGTTTGGGAAAATCGTTGGAAACCCATGCAATATGGGTATTTTTGGAACGGGCACGACTAGGGGATGACGAAAATCGATGTCCGACGCCATTTTGAAATCCAAGATGGCGACCTCTGGTTTGGGAAAATTGGTGGAAACCCGTAAAATATGGGTATTTTTGGAACGGGCACGACTAGGGGATGACGAAAATCAATGTCCGAAGCCATTTTGAAATCCAAGATGGCGACCTCTGGTTTGGGAAAATCGGTGGAAACCCGTAACATATGGATAATTTTGGAACGGGCACGACTAGGGGATGACGAAAATCGATGTCCGACGCCATTTTGAAATCCAAGATGGCGACCTCTGGTTTGGGAAAATTGGTGGAAACCCGTAACATATGGATATTTTTGGAACGGGCACGACTAGGGGATGACGAAAATCGATGTCCGACGCCAGTTTGAAATCCAAGATGGCGACCTCTGGTTTGGGAAAATCGTTGGAAACCCATGCAATATGGGTATTTTTGGAACGGGCACGACGAGGGGATGACGAAAATCGATGTCCGACGCCATTTTGAAATCCAAGATGGCGACCTCTGGTTTGGGAAAATTGGTGGAAACCCGTAAAATATGGGTATTTTTGGAACGGGCACGACTAGGGGATGACGAAAATCGATGTCCGACGCCATTTTGAAATCCAAGATGGCGACCTCTGGTTTGGGAAAATTGGTGGAAACCCGTAACATATGGATATTTTTGGAACGGGCACGACTAGGGGATGACGAAAATCAATGTCCGAAGCCATTTTGGAATCCAAGATGGCGACCATTAGTTTGGGAAAACCGTTGGAAACCCATGCAATATGGGTGTTTTCGGAACGGGCACGACGAGGAGATGACGAAAATCGATGTCCGACGCCATTATTAAATTAAATTCACCTAAACCTCTATCAACGAAGTCTGTTCTTACGCAAATTCAATAGACGTCACTTGTTTAACGAAGTAAATTCATGAACATCAGTACAGATCAGAACATTGATCCATTTGATTATATTAAGGCGAAGTAGGCCGTCATTGAAATGATGCCCACTACAAATCGATGATTGTGGCCAAACCGTCTCATGATTGCGAATTAAAGAAAATAACTAGGTTTTGCACTGACATTGCTGAAAATGTATCAGCATTTTTTCTATATGTATGCTCAAGTAGTGATACTTTTATTGATCAATATAACTTAGGATGACTGAGTTTTATCACTTTGAAATTGCAATCTGCAAAATCAACATGGCTACCAAACCGAATGACGGGCTTCTTAGCCTTAAGAGTTTATATTTTATGCTATTAATAAGTATCATCAATGTACAACTACTTAAGTTTGTAGATACTCAGGTCTATATATCGTGGAGTCCTTGGAAGTACAAAAACATCGACACAACTCAATACAACACTTCGTTTGCAAGTATGGACAGTAAGAGGCCTTTGCAATATTGAAGAACTATCTATTGATGATTGGTTACGCTTGTATATCCTAATGCCCATATTCGATAGAGATTTTAGAGGACCAAGGACATCCGCACAAATTCATACAATAAACCGTTTACCCACAGAAATGGTAAGGAGCCTTTGGAGTATTTGAAAACTATCTTCTAATCACTTATTATGGCCGTAGATCCAAAGGCTTTCATTCAATGGAGTCCTTTGAGCACCAAAACCATCCGTATAAATCAATAAAATATTCCGTTGATTTAAATGAATGGTTAAGAGACTGTGCCATATTTCAAAAACTACCTATAGACCATTGTTCACGTTTGTAGATTCAATGAAGTCTTTGGTGGACCTAGGATATCGGTACATATTAGAACAATACTCATTTTACTGCTACATATAGATAAGGGCCTGTGCCATATCAAAAAAAAGCATCTATTGATAATTGGTTACGCTTGTAGATCCTAAGACCTATATTCGATATAGATCTTGGAGGACCTAGGACATCCACACAAATTATTACAATACACGGTTTACTCACATGAATGGTTAGTGGCCTGTGGAGTAATTGAAAAGTAACTTCTAATATCTTATAACGGTCGTAGATCCCAAGGCCTATATTCAATGGAGTCCTTGAAGGACCTAAGACATCCGCACAAATTATTACAATACAGGTATACCTCGATTTAGTGGACCCTCGATTTTATGTACTTCGATTTTATGTACATTTTACCTCGATTTTATGGACATTGAAATTTCATGTTATATTTTTTTTATGTTTACCCAATTCTAAACATGCGTTATGTAAATTAATTATATTTAAGGACTTTGCGTTATGCATATAGAGTGCCTGGGTCTGATTTTGTTGCAAAATGGTACATATGTATTATTAAACTAGTGGTCCCGGCAAACTTCGTCTTGCCATCAAGTAGGCTTTTGAAAAACGCTATGGATCGTCCCATACAAAATGACAGTTACGTTCACGCTCATTTTTTCGACTCTCCCGGTGAATATCCTGGGATTTTTATATACACAAACACGTCGGAACACTTAACGAACAAACCGGAAAAATAATCATTCAAATCGGTTGACCCGTTCGGAAGCCATTTCGTGACATACAAACATCACTCCATTTTTATTTATATAGATATTCTACAAAGCTTTACAAGATGAGAGTGGTTTGAAAATAAATACTCCAGTGTGACTTCCTCAGCCGTTTTTTTTTGACATTCAAGTGCTTTCTTTTTGGATTTTGTCCCAACCATGTATAGTGTGACATAAATAAACGATAAATTTAAACATGTCGCCATTCTTGAATTCAATATTTATAGAACTAAGTCTCTTGTGATTTGCACGAATAGAAATTATTTTGGGTCATCCTTTTATTCTTAGGATTGTTCATAAAATTCCACTATTATAAATTTCTCATTTGTAGATTTTAGGGGGTTAAGAAATTGATCCAAGAGCTCTTCCAATTTTCTCAAAGAAGGCGGAGTTGTCCAATCCAGCAAGGATTTCTCAACAGAGTACTCTAACGATTATGCATTATTCTTCAGTATTACAGATGGATGTTTACATTAAGTTTTTCAAGTTTCCCTCCAAGAGTTTTCCACAATTCCAACTTTTTTTTTCAAATACAGCTTCAGAATGTGGGTCTCGTGTCCGTGCAATTAGTGTCGTCAGGTATTAAAGCGCATTGTGTCGTTGGGTGTGGGATCGATTCGTATTGTGCCATGAAGTGTGGGTTCGATTCCCGCTCCAGTCGGTGGAAACTTTTCGTCAAACGAAAAATTGATAATTGGGCTACTGGGTGTTTTGTGTTGTCCGTTGCCTAATGTTTGTGATCGTCCAGTCTGTGCAGCTTTGGGCTGAAGTCGGTGTAAATTGCCTTTTATACGTACATCTTATCTTCAAAATATCGGTCCAACGCTAACAGATCTTGTTTGTCAAGAGCATACTGAGTGCAAAGCAGTGGCATTCTGTACAAAATACAATGTTCATAGTACCACTCATGATGATTTATATTTATCATTATCCCAATACCCGAATAGGCTGGCCCCACAACTAATATCTATATCATCTTAATTGTGATACGATGTTTGATGAGCATCAAATAAAATATGGGTCATACCATAATATTTCTAACTAATGTTCTACAGATGAGAGTACAAAATGCTCAACATAAATAATAAGAAGAAGAAGGGAAAACTAGGATATATGGGACCGATATGCGATTAAAAACTGTATAGAACTAACGACACTCTATTGCTCTAGTGACCATGCTGAAACAATATGGTTTTACTCAATTATTCACATTAATCAAACTGTCGAATTGAATAGCGACTTTGTTTTCGTTTTTAAGGTTGGTATCACTGTTTTTGTTTCGATCTGATATTGTTGGAACCAGTGAGTCCCGAGCTAATCTATAGTTTCGACACTAACCCGATTCAGGTTCGATCGTATTGAAATTTACCTGACGTTGGTTTTGTTTACTCTTTTTGACAATTCAGTTCAACCTAGGCTTGAAAACGAAAGGGACAGTAGATTTCAAAACATACTTATTGATACTTACGATCACGAAGGAGTATACTTTAGCGTCGTTTAAATAAAAGAAATTGATTTTTAAAAATGGCATCCAACAAAGCATTCAATGTAAAAAAAGAACGGTCGGGTATTCTTTTTAGTGACAAGGTGAAGATTATTAAGGATTTGGAAAATGGATTATCGGTCCGAGATGTTATGTATAAGTACCGCATCAAGGCTCGTTCAACAATTTACAACATCCAGAGAAATAAATTAAAGATCATGGATAATATTGCGAACATTCAAGGAAATTTTGGTAAGAAATTAATATTTCAATTTGAGGAAAATACGAGACTTAGTTTGTTTACAGCGCATCGAAAGCACTTCAAACAAGCACGCCATCCCAAAGTCGATGAAGCATTGTACATCTGGTTTCTACAACAAAGGCAACGTCATATTCCGGTAAGCCAAGATATGCTGCAAGTGCAGTCAGAGAAATTCTTCAACGAATTGGTTGGTGAGGGAAATTTTGGAAGTCGAGGCTACATCGACAAGTTTATCAAGCGACACGATATTCGCCTTCTCAAAATTACGGGTGAGAAATTATCAAGCAATTTGGCTGTTATTGACGAATACGTCCAAAAGTTTGCGGTTGAAATGAATTTCAAAGATTTACAACCGTGTCAAATCTTCAACGCAGACGAAAGCGGCCTTTACTTCAAAAGCACGCCTACCAATTTCTACGTCGATAAAGATTCTGTTGATGCACCAGGAAAGAAAGTTATGAAGGAACGCTTAACTTTCATGCCATGTTCCAATATGGACGGTTCGTTGAAATTGCCTCTAATGGTCATTGGAAAATATCTTCATCCTCGGCCATTGAAAAACTTGAAAGTGTTGCCAGTTCATTACGCTGCATCGAAAAATGCGTGGATGACACGCAATTTGTTCAAAGCATGGTTTTTCGAGCAGTTTGTGCCACAGGTTCAGAAGTTTTTGGAGGATTCGGGACTACCCATTCGGGCAGTTTTAGTTTTAGATAACTGCTCTGCCCATTACAGTTCAGAGGAACTAAAAACTGATGATGGAGCAATATGGACAAAGTTTCTTCCTCCAAACACAACTGCTGTTATCCAACCAATGGACCAAAACGTGATTCAAATGATAAAATCACGTTACCGACAAATCATGATGAGAGAAGTCCTTGGAAGGCCTGGGGATTTCCATGACAATGTCAAGAAAATAAACGTTAAAGATGCCATATTTTGGGTTGCTCAATCATGGGATCTGGTGCCCCAAACTTCGATAAGAAAATCGTGGAATTTGCTGTACAACCCCGAAGTTGAAGATGAAGATGATTTGCCACTGTCTGTTATCAAAAATCGGCTGTCACAAATCTCGGAGAAAATAAGGACTTCAGATACCATCGACGAGGAGAACGCAGAATTCGAATTCATGAAAGATGAAGAAATTGTTGAGAAAGTGCTAAACCCGTCAGCAGATGATGAAATGTCTTACAATACCATAGATTCCAGTGTACCAGGCGATGACACTTTGAATGATTCAGAACTAGTTGATGACGATTACCAACCGGTTCAGGATGAGTATGCTCTGAATGCTATTGATGTTATGGTCAAATATGCTGAAGACAATAGCTGGCCCCTTAATTCTCAATTTTCGTTGCGTGAAATGCGAACGAAAATCTTTGAGAAAATTGCGGACAGAAATTCATCTTGAAATTGTAACAGCATGCACTGTTGCATGCAATACTGAATTGATTGTTTTTTTTACAATAACTGTGTTGAAAAACATTTACAAAATGAGAAATCGTATAAAAAAATCTAACTCAAAACCTTGATTTTCCATTGTTTTATTTACTATGTTAAGGTGAAGATGAATCGAAGCCAAAGTTCAAATTTTCAAGAGCACGGATCTGGAGAACCACACATGCGTTTAAGCTGAAAACTTAATAGATTGGTTACCAGCTGGTGGTGACCAATCGATTAGGTTTTCAGCTCAAACGGATGTTTGGTTCTCCAGATCCGTGCTCTTGAAATTTGGAACTTTGGCTTCGTTCGGCTTGTTTATGGGCCCTGTTTTATGAGTCGAGTCGATCAAAAACGTATCGACTGGAGTCACTGTCGACCAAAAATTTCGCTCGACTTGGCTCTGTTACTCGAGTTTATCGACAGTTGTCACTTAATGTGATTAGATTACTATGGGAGTCGACGGGTGACATTTGAAATATGCATGCTCACTTTGATCGACAGCGAATACAAACGAGTCACATGAATTTGCTCGATTTACAAAATAGACCCCTATATTTATATTAGGGCCCTCAACCTATTTTATATATCGAATCGATCATAATGACTCGACTGGAGTCACTGTCGACCACAAAAGTTTGCCTCGATTTTATGGACAATTCGATTTTATGTACATTTTTTAAATTGTATTGTCCACTAAATCGAGGTATACCTGTACACCGTTTACTCACATGAATGGTTAGGGGCCTGTGGAGTAATTGAAAAGTAACCTCTTATATCTTATAATAGTCGTAGATCCCAAGGCCTATATTCAATGGAGTCCTTGGAGAACCTAGGATATCCGCACAAATTATTACAATACACCGTTTACTCACATGAATGGTTAGGGGCCTGTGGAGTAAATAAAAAGTAACCTCTAATCTCTTATTACGGTCGTAGATCCCAAGGCCTATATTCAATGGAGTCCTTGGAGGACCTAGGACATCTACACAAATTATTACAATACAGTGAAACCTCCATGAGTCGATATTGAAGGGACCATCGACTCATGGAAATATCGAGTCATGGAACAGTAATCCTTTGGAAAGCTGTTTGAAGGGACCATCATAGTAACCATGAAATTTTGTTTCCAGTATGGTTCCATGAGTCGATATCGAGTCATGGAACATCGACTCATGGAGGGATCACTGTACACCGTTTACACACATGAATGGTTAGGGGCCTGTGGAATATTTGAAAACTAACCTCTAATCTCTTATAACGGTCGTAGATCCCAAGGCCTATATTCATTGGAGTCCTTGGAGGACCTAGGACATCCGCATGAATTATTACAATACACCGTTTACTCACATGAATGGTTAGGGGCCTGTGGAATAAATAAAAAGAAACCTCTAATCTCTTATTACGGTCGTAGATCCCAAGGCCTATATTCAATGGAGTCCTTGGATGACCTAGGACATCTACACGAATTATTACAATACACCGTTTACACACATGAATGGTTAGGGGCCTGTGGAATATTTGAAAGCTAACCTCTATCTTTTATAACGGTCGTAGATCCCAAGGCCTATAGTCAATGGAGCCCTTGGAGGACCTAGGACATCCGCATAAATTATTACAATACACCGTTTACACACATGAATGGTTAGGGGCCTGTGGAGTATTTTAAAACTAACCTCTAATCTCTTACTACGGTCGTAGATCCCAAGGCCTATATTCAATGGAGTCCTTGGAGGACCTAGGACATCTACACAAATTATTACAATACACCGTTTACACACATGAATGATTAGGGGCCTGTGGAGTATTTTAAAACTAACCTCTAATCTCTTATTACGGTCGTAGATCCCAAGGCCTATATTCAATGGAGTCCTTGGATGACCTAGGACATCTACACGAATTATTACAATACACCGTTTACACACATGAATGGTTAGGGGCCTGTGGAATATTTGAAAGCTAACCTCTATCTTTTATAACGGTCGTAGATCCCAAGGCCTATATTCAATGGAGCCCTTGGAGGACCTAGGACATCCGCATAAATTATTACAATACACCGTTTACACACATGAATGGTTAGGGGCCTGTGGAGTATTTTAAAACTAACCTCTAATCTCTTATTACGGTCGTAGATCCCAAGGCCTATATTCAATGGAGTCCTTGGAGGACCTAGGACATCTACACAAATTATTACAATACACCGTTTACACACATGAATGGTTAGGGGCCTGTGGAGTAAATGAAAAGAAACCTCTAATCTCTTATTACGGTCGTAGATCCCAAGGCCTATATTCAATGGAGTCCTTGGAGGACCTAGGACATCCGCACAAATAATTACAATACACCGTTTACTCACATGAATGGTTAGGGGCCTGTGGAGTATTTGAAAAGTAACCTCTAATCTCTTATTACGGTCGTAGATCCCAAGGCCTATATTCAATGGAGTTCTTGGAGGACCTAGGACATCGGAACAAATTATAAAAATACTCATTTGACTACTATGAATAGATAAGGGCCTGTGCCATACCAAAAAAAAAAACATCAAAGGATCGCTAAATATGCCAGTACATTGCAGGTATATATTCCAGGAAGTTTTTGGATGAACTAGAACACATGTTGTACTCACTTACTTACCAAAACTTGGATCTGACAATACAAACGCTTCTAAAAATATAACAATCTTCTAGGGTCCCGTATTGTGCAACATTCTTCTACATAGAAATGAAGAATTGGCAAAACCTCGTTTTACGAACTGAGCTCCCTCGTTTTACGCACTGATTCAATTTACGCACCAACTCAATTTGCGCACCCCCGATCTAGTTCGTAAATTGAGGTTACAGTGTATACTATTTTTGGCAGTTTTCTCCTCTCTTCTCTCGCTTCTCCCGGACGGAGATAGTTGCCATCAGTATGCATTTGAATTCTACAGTCAATTGTACTGTATAATATCTTATATTCATTTTTGATGTTAAATTGCGTCGTACATTGTTTTTCTCACGCATACACGCAAAAAAATTGTGCGGTAAAAACTACCATTTTAGGGGGTTAACTTAAGCGCTCGCACCGGCAATTTTCAGCAGACCAGAAATGCGCTTGATTTTACCATGTCTGTTGTCGAAATCAGATTGTAGTAAATTATTTCTGTCAAATGTACCAGTAATGTGGTGGGATGTACCGTAAACATAGTAAATTGGTCAGAAATTCCATGTTAGTTTCAAGAATGGGCGTAGTCAGCTAAAATAGTATTTTTTACCACAGAATTTTTTCCCGTGTAAAAATGTTTTGCAACACTTGTGACATTGTACACCTTTTGAGTATTATGAAATTGTAAAATACGTGGCTGTAGCAAGTGTATGAATATCCAAACCATTCCAAATGCAAACATAAAACCTGGCATCACTTCCAATCAGTGAGAGCGGCGCATCCGAATCATAAACAATGTTGGCTCAGTGAATTCGCGTTCCGGTGCTGTTTTCGAGCACAAATTGACTAATATAAGTGATTTATTGCTCCCAGGAGCATCGTGCGTGAATAATCAAAGTGTTTCAAGTATCGCATTAGATTTTTGAATTGCTACGGTGAGTAGAAATACGATTAAAAGTGAGTTTTAGAACGGGCACCGAAAAGCCAGCAAACAATATCTCGGTGCGTGAAGAAGAAGTGATTCGGAAGTGCGTGGTATTTTACAACACAAATCACAGCAATAACTACTTATTTGCATTCAAAAACTGGTGATTTGTGAAAAACATATTATGGAATGTTTTCAGTTAAGAAACCACCGCTCTACAATAAGGTCAGTAACTTCAAATAATCATTTTTTGTGATCGCTCTCCAAAACACTGAGAGAAGTGTGGGAGGAGGGAGCGGAAAGCGAAGGGGGAAGTAAGGTGCCATATTAGAGGCCATTTTGGTACTCATGGGGATATGTCCTTAAAGCTTTCGAAAAAGCAAGACTAATGATCGATGTCCGTATGACATGGGAACATTTCCAGAAACCTGGAGGAAATTACTCAGTGGCGTCGGTGCCAGAAGTGGGGCCATGGAACAAAACATTGCCGCATGGATGCTAAATGCATGATTTGCGGAGGTTTTTCTCACGCTGTCCTGTGAAGGAAATACCGATAAATTCATATGCGCAAATTGCGGAGGCAATCATAAGACTATCTTTTGGGCTTGCCCTTCGCGTAGGCGAGTCGTCGAGGCTTATGCAGATGAACGGTAATGTCCGTTACGATAACGGTCGTTTCCGGAATTTTTCTGGTAGAGTATCGAACAATGCTCATTTTTCAGCTAACGATCGCTTGAATAAGAATCGTCGTACCCAACAGGAAGATTGTAATCATGCTCATTCACAAACTAATTTTAATCCGTCGGGTAGCCGTTCGAATCTTATAATTTCGAATGTATCTACCCAATCCGTTGCCGATATCGTAGCAGGTAATTTGAACTCCTCTCCATTTCATACTACGATTACCCGTTCTAATTGTTTTAAATCAAATGGAAAAAAACCCTACCGCCACAGGTTACAACTACTCCACCTCTTCGTCTACCGAAAATTCTAACGGAAAATCATCAGATAATGTACCCATTTCAAGTCTCTTTCTGATTTTTTTTTTTCAAACTGAACAATTGATTCAATTGATTGATTCAATGTTCAAAGCCACCCCTATTACTGAAGTAGTCCAAGTTGGTGTAAAATTTACTAATCAAACTGTTATTGGGTTACGTTTTTCTAATGGATTCAATAAATAATAATTTAAATATTCTAAATTGGAATGCTCGTTCTCTGAATGGTAAAGAGGACGAGCTGTTTAATTTTCTTACAGCAATAACGTGCATATAGCAGTTATTACTGAAATATATTTAAAACCTGGATTCAAACTTAAAAGAGATGCTAATTTTTTTGTTTATCGTAATGATCGACTTGACGGGGCATGCGGGGGAGTTGCAATCATCAAGCATAGGCGTATAAAACATCAACTGTTTTCGTCATTTGAAACTTTAGGTGTTTCTGTTGAAACACATCTTGGTAAATATACTTTCATAGCTGCCTATTTGCCTTTTCAATGCTCTGGACAGCAAGTTAATTTGCTCCAATCTGACTTGCGAAAATTGACTAGCAATAAGTCAAATGTTTCTGCCATTGGTGACTTTAATGTCAAACATCGGTCGTGGAATAATTCTCAAAGTAATTCCAACGGCAGAATTTTATTTGATGAGTGCTCTTTAGGATACTTCTCAATTCAATACCCTGATAGCCCTACATGTTTTTCCTCTTCTAGAAATCTATCTACGATTGACTTGGTCTTAACCGACTCTAGTCATCTTTGTTGCCAATTAGTTACTCATGCTGATTTTGATTCTGATCATGTCCCTGTTACATTTCAAATATCTCATGAAGCGATTCTTAATCCTATCAGCTCCACTTTCAATTGTTTTCGAACCGACTGAAATACATATGAAACATATATTGACTCTAATCTTGAAGTTAACATTTCTTTACAAACAAATCTTGATATTGACAATGCTCTTGAAACTTTAACAAATTCCATTGTTGAAGCCAGCAGCATTGCAATTCAAAAATGTGAAGTAAAATTTGAATCCGCGATTATAGACGATGATTTTAAACTCTTGATCCGTCTTAAAAACGTGAGGAGAAGGCAATTTCAACGCACTCGCGATCCTGCTATGAAAATTACATGGCAGGATTTGCAGAAAGAAAACAAGAAACGTTTTTCTCAATAAGGAAACAAAAATTTTGAAAATATTTTTTAATTGGGCCCTGGCTCTAAGCCCTCTTGGAAATTATTTAAAATTTTCAAAATGAAAAACGTCAGAAGTCAATACCGGCATTGAAAGAGGAAAACAAATTACTTCTAACTAATTGCGAGAAAGCGCAAAAACTTGCTATGCAGTTTGAAAGCGCGCACAATTTTAATTTAGGACTTACTAGTCCAATTGAAAATCAAGTTACTCAGGACTTCGAAAATATTTTCAATCAAGAGAACGTTTTAAAAAATTCCTGGGAGACTGATTTGGAAGAAGTGAGAACTATTATTAAAAAAATCAAAAATATGAAAGCTCCTGGCGATGATGGAATTTTCTACATCCTCATCAAGAAACTTCCAGAAAGTAGCTTATCATTCTTATTTGATATATTTAACAAATGTTTTCATTTAGCATATTATCCTGATAAATGGAAAAATGCTGAGGTTGTACCATTTTTAAAACCAGACAAAAATCCTGCAGAAGCTTCTAGCTATTGTCCAATCAGTTTGCTTTCCTCCATCAGTAAACTTTTTGAAAAGGTCATTTTGAACAGAATGATGGCCCACATCAACGAAAATTTAATTTTTGCCGATGAACAGTTCGGATTCCGCCATGGACGTTCTACCACTCATCAACTTTTACGTGTAACAAATTTGATTCGTTCCATCAAATCTGAAAGCACAGTGTTTTGCATAAAAGCTAGATTGTAAAATTAAAAAACTTCAATTTTTCAACATACATTGTAAGAATAGTTCAAAGTTATCTGTCAAATCGTACACTTGTAAAAAATATGAACTGATACGGCATATGAAAGGTAACTTGTTGTTAACAATATGTTAGGAATAGCTTAATTAAGTATAGTCAATAAGTGTTGCCTTATAAAGAACACTTAGAAGATGCATGGATGTAATGCTTGCAATGATAATATTGAAAAATGAAAAAGAAATTCAATACTCAATAAGCCAAAACAAGCTATGGCTTCTTCATGATGAATCCAAAGTTCGAACAGGGTATGTAAATTACAGTGTCATTTGGTCTCAGCTGATCTTCAGCCCCTACTGTTGACAACGATCGCTCCAGAGAACAAACCCAACAAATCAACTTTCCATCACATCAACGTCAAATCATCATTCCACACGATATACGATGGATGTCGCCTATTGATATATTATGCCCCTGCACGCATCCTGTCCTACCCATGCTCCAACCAACTTTGAAGAGTCAGCTTTTAACAAGCTAAACATCATCACCCTCGACCGATGGATGCAGTTGTCGCGTACGTCCGTCCATCGACCGTCCCTTCCCCAATGGCCCTGTGAATCATTATCGTTGTCGTTCGTGAATTGAATCATAAGCAAACTGGGGACGGTCCCGTCGTTCGCCTTGTCTAGTTGGCCAACCTCGTTGTCACTGCAACTGGATGGCTCTTGGCGCTTAGGCTCACGCTTCAATCATTCTGTAGCTGTCGCCTCGTATCCTTCGTTGTAGTGTCCCTGTTGATTATAAACGGTCAATGCTAATACATAGCTGGTTCAAGTTTTGCCTGATTGATATGCTGTCTGTCGGTACGTTTATTGATGATTTTCCCCCTGCCATGGATTGTATATTTTTTTTTTTTGATTACGGTTTCTTATTTGGCATTATCGTCGAAAGTTATGAACATCCAATAGAAGTTGGAGTATTCTTCTCGAACTCAATAGTTTCAGCTTAGAACATTTTTGCTCTTTTTTTCTCAGAGCTGAATACACCGTAGTACCAATTCTTTCATAATACAATGTTTATTCGTTTGAACGTTTAAACCAGAGCAGCACCGCCTTTAAAAATCTTGATAAGATCACTTGGACCTCTGGCACTTTCAAAAGTAGTAGAGTTGGCAATGATGATGATAGTCATTGTCATTGTCATGGTGGTGATATGATAATAGTGATGATATTAGTACTGAAAATAGTAACGATATTGGTGATGTCATCTGTGATATGGAGGATTCAGTTGATGATGAAGATGTGGTCTTGAATAATCTGTAATTTGAATTGGGGTCTAATCAACGTCTACATAGAAAAGAGTTCATCAATATCCTCATTTCCATTTAGTGAGCCTTAGTAGAGCAGCATATCACAGTTCCTCCTGCTAATAGTTGCGGAACGTCGCTCGTTTATGATAGCGCACGGCATTTTGCTCTTTTGCTCCCAATTAAGTAGAGCCATGTGCATGAGTCAGCTAATATCATACACGAAGTCCGCAATCCGCAGTAATAACAACAATAAAAAAACAACAAAGTTGATGATTACCGACGACGACGGAGAAACAGACGACCAACCAACTGCCGCCACTAACTGCCAAGCCAACCCACTATGTGAACATATACAGCATTTTAGGGGAACGGAAGAACAGGGGCATGTTTAGAGTCGATTATAGCTGAACACAACACACAACAACCGAAAGCAACAACACGACGAACAAGGCGCGTAGAAGTACAGAGTGAGTGGACTGAACACTGAAAAAAGTGATTCAACAACAAGAAGCATAAACCCGAGCCGGGCACTAGGGGGTGGAAGAACGCGAGCGAGGGCGAGGAGGCGATAAGGCCTGACCGATCGTGTCAATTCGCGGCATTTGCCACGATCTCTTTCGGTCGCCCTCGAAGCGCGTAGAAAACATGTTAATGTAATTTAATTTATACCCACGATAATAAATAACAAAAACACGGTTTCGGGCCACACGTAGCGACGAGGAGTGTATGGGAGGGTGAAAGGAGCCACATCACGACACGAGACGAGACGAGGCGAGGGGTTCAAACAGTCAAGAGAGTTTGATTGGCATACGGCCATCAAGTAAAGCTGTGAAAAAGGGAACGACGACTACGACTACGGACGGACAGGGGCGAACCGACCAAGTGGAACAACGATTTACGCCGTCGGTTGCCCTGATGAAAATCACTTTTCCCAAAGTGAGCTCGACGACCGCTTCGGTGTGTCGTGATGGCAGTCATCGAAGTAGGCGCACACGTCGAAAAAGAGCGGGGTCTCGGACGGTCAATGCCTACTGCCATTAAGGGTATGCGATATGAAGGGATTCCGGTTTTTGGCATGCTACGTTTTTGGATACGTAATGGATTCATTTTTGGCAACATATTTGAACACGATTGAAATTTTTGGGATCGATACTCCGCTCATTCGATTTAAGATGAAATTCTGAGTGTCCTCCCAAAATTTGAGCTCATTTGTATGGAAACTGAGACTGCACTGCTTTGTATGGGAATTATGTAATAATATTTATATCCAATCGGGTGTATTTCAACGGTACTCATATATTTTCTGAACAGGCAACACTGCTGCATCTGTCGCGAAAGATTGCTCAGGCCAATCATGGCTACTATGTTTTACTGCATATATCCAGTGATGTCTGCAGAAATGCCAAATTATTATCACCAAAGATTAATAAAAATTAATAACTACGGTCAACCCTCCATGAGTCGATATTGAAGGGACCATCGACTCATGGACATATCGAGTCATGCCACTGCAATGCTATGGAAAGCTGTTTGAGGGGACCATTATAGTAACCCTGAAATTTGGTTTTTAGTATGGTTCCATGAGTCGATATCGAGTAATGGAATATCGACTCATGGAGGTTTAACTATAATTATAGTTGTCCGATTTGAAAACAGTCTTCGGCAAAGTTGTAGCCGACAAATGTATCTAACAGTATCAACGTAGTTCTAAGCCTCAAGTGAGCGTGGGCAAACACTATTGTCGATTGAATGAATTGCTTGCTTTCAATCGGACGACCGGTGAGAAGCAAAAACGATTTTTTAATCACCCTAATATGCATATCTACATGCCCACGCAAGTCTGCCTTTAGTTAATACAATTTGTACAATCGTAAGCAAAGCACCTTTATGCAAAATGTATCAATGTTTTTCATTTTAGACATGCTCTTCTTCTTTCCTGGCATTACGTTCCAACTGAGAGCTTTCATTGCCAAGTGACTACTTTTGCATGTGTGTATCGTGTGGCAAGTACGAAGATAGATACTTGACGCCCTGGGAAGTCAAGAAATTTTTATGGACCATTGGGAATTGCACCCACGGCCCTCGGCTTGGTCATACTGAACAGCTGCGCGCTTACCGCTACGGTTATCTGGGCACCTGATGTTCTGGTGATGAATTTCTGGTCTTTGAAAGGTACCACAGATGTCGAACGAGTTCCCTGAAGTATTGTGGTTGACTACTGTAATAGTACATAATAAAACATAATACATACATCTGTAAGAGGCAACCAAGTTAATCCTGGAGTGGCCATTCTGAAGAACGTTAAATTTTCAAACTATGTGGGCTCCAGACAAGTTAACTCTATCAGGTTTCTAATAAAAATGCCTAAGAATTTTATCTGAAACTATCGGACATATTGCCAGGTTTCGAAGACGATATCAATGCCATCGGTACTGTCATACCAGTTTGCTGAACATGCAGTAAGAGTGACCCTGGTTCAGAGTGGAGAATCCATAACACGAGATCCAGAAAGAACATAAAGGAAGATGTTTAAATTACACGGATATTGTAAACATGTGAACTGTTGTATGAACAAAAAAAAATATTGGCACGAATGCACCAATGCGGTGTAAAGTGTCATCAATAAATAAAAAAAAATAGTTTGCTCAATGGTTGATCCAAAGATTCCCCTTAGGATCATTCAGAATAATCTCCCAGTTCGAGGATATCGCCTCGTATTCTAGGAACAATCGAGATATTTCTCACCCCATTCTTCTAATTTATAGAATAGATAATTGTACTGAAATTCGGACAGAACTGTGATCCCCTCACTAGTTTCCTTGTTTTCCCTAGAATTTTCTCAATTATCTTCAATTTACATAGTGTTTTTAGAAAGTCATAAAGAAATTTACTCATAAATTCTATAATGGCTACTGCTTAAAATTACGTATTTCTCCGAAAAAGCTTGTTACTTATTTGAAAATATTGCGAAAAATGTGAAATTAGCGCAGCCTTCTATTAAAAAAGACATAACGGTCTCGAACTATGTTCAAGTTCATATGTTTTGGTGACCCTTATTGCCGAAATTGCAATCTATGCCTTAACTCTAATATTTACGGCAGAAATGTACTAGGAATTTATAAACAACTGTATGAAATAAGAAACTTCAAACTTTAAGTAACACTTTTTCGAGGCCTACGTTTTCCATACGGGTCGATTATGTGTTTATGGCCAGTTTGGCATGTACAACAATTATCCTATGTAATCTTCTACCTACGTGAAGCAGATGAAATGAATTTAGACATCTTGGGCCTTCCTTTGTGGTCTATTGTTCACACTTGATTTTCAGTTTCAGATAGATTCTTCCTACATTTCTTAAAGTCCAAAGGCATTCTGAAGTTGAATACATTTGAGTTCGTTTTCTAATACGGCCCATGTTATACGTTACGTGTAGATCTCGTCCAATGTATGTTCAAAGTT
This sequence comes from Aedes aegypti, assembly GCF_002204515.2. NCBI lineage: Eukaryota > Metazoa > Arthropoda > Insecta > Diptera > Culicidae > Aedes > Aedes aegypti. Next base: position 325,597,554 of record NC_035109.1, read on the forward strand.
TTCAGGAAAAGTTTTAATTTCAATCAATAGTGAGAGGGTCTCCAGTACCGGACTCTTAAGTAGCAAAATTTATATCTCCTAAATTATTGTTTTTTTTATGACATTGTTCATCATTTAAATCATTGTAAATCATTAAATCGATATATTCTTCTACAGAAATTATTAAGATAATGTAAAAAGTCTAGTCTAGTACACGACACTGAAGACGGCCTTATTGTTGAACTCAAAATAGGCGTATCTGTCAAAGGTCATAAATTAAAGTTTGAATTAAATGGTCTACCTAACGTTTTTTTTCTAGTAACAGATATTTCACTTGACAACAATTCTAAAGATCTAGTTGTTATTTCTGAGATTTGATCTGAGTGAAGGTTTACTAGATGATATTAATTAACGATTTATTCTGAAAACTGCCAAAGATGTGAAAATATTAAGAGTTTAAATGCTTGGACCATTTTTGGTTCTCAACCAGCTATTGACTTTTTTATAGGCCAACTTGACTTTTGTTAGCGTGTGTTGGCCCAATGCTTGGCCATTTTTGTTTGTTTCTAGTGAACAAGAGTAAGGCATTGGCTTTTCATCATGCTAAAGCCAATGACAGTTTGCGAAATTATCAGATTGTAGGCCCTCTTGATGAAGAGGGATCCGATCATTGGCCATTTTAAGTTGGGGGTCAATGAATGATTTAAAAAGCGATTGTTTGGAGGTTTGGAAAATTTATTATATAACGGTAAGTTTCATGATTATGTTGACCATGTTTGTGGATATTGTGAGAAGCTATCGAATGGTTTCAAACCCCGATTTGATTAAAATGTGATCATTAACAGTTCCATACAATTGTAACGAGGTTTATTATCGAAACGTCACGAAGAAGCTTTTTTTAGTTTTCAGGCCGTTTGCTAGGCAGTGCTTCGAAAAGCGGGCGAGCTACGGATTCAGTATCAATCGTATACAAACTGGTGAGCTCATTTTATGCTTGCAATAACTCATTTTTTTATCGTGGCGGCGTTACTTTTATGTAATTTTATGCTGCTCATGGTTCGTCACTCCAATTGTCGGCATATACCCGTATCCCTGGTTTATGTAATTTATATACACATACCTTTTTTTTTGCCTTTACTAAAATACAACTTTTAACTAGTTGGACATTATGAATGTTGACATTTTTTCATCTTCTACCAATACATTTTCATCGCGAGATAAAAATGCAAAACTAGTTTTTAGTAAGAGTTGTTTTTTCTCCTTACCCATGGATCGCATTACCGACCAAAGGGGACTTCCAGATCTTTTCATCCTTCACCCTTCCCGTGGTGGTTGCGGAGATTCTAAGTTATTCTCGGTCCACAGAATCAACAATCATTACACACTAACGATCCTTTTCTATCCCAACTGACTGTAAGGATTCCCGACCAGTGGAATACATCAAAATTTTAGCACAATTATATCAAGTTTGTTACAAATAATAAATTTTGTCTCCTTTTTGTTTAGTAGCACATTGAGTTGATGAAGGATATTATAATATTAATAAAATAAAATCAGTTCTAATAACAAAGTCTGTTTAAAATTTGTTTTAGTTTTAAACACAATTATCACACAATTTGTTATAAAACAAATCGAGATCAATCGCTTAAAACAAATTTTGTTATAATTCTGTCATGGAAGATATTAAAATGAGACATATTTTTGTTTGAATTGAAACATGATGAGTTACATTTTTGTTTAAATTATGACATATTTTGTTTCAATTTTGTTTAGTGTAGAGAAAATTGTGTAATAATTTTTGTTATTTTAATTACTGACCAGCCAACATTATAACATATTTTGTTATGAAAAACGAGCTAACTGAGTAACAAAATATGTTACACCTCTATTGTAATTCACTTATCGGGCTTGGCTGGTGCTGTTAGTGATCTATAATATCAGAACTGCTAAAATGTGGTTTTCGAGAATAAGCGGAAAATCCCATCCCTTACCCATTCTTACCAATTCCGATCAATGAGTCAATGACCTCGATAGATATTTTTGTGACTAAGACCGCAAAGCAATTCGATGCTTGCAAACAAGTTATTTAACATTGCCTTTTTGGAATTTGTGCTCAATTTTATTATTATTGTTATTCTTTTACTGGTTAATCAACGTCACCTTACCAATCGGTTTTCATTGCATAACTTTTTTATTCAAGTGTCGTATTGCTTTGCGGTTCTTGGCAATGTTCTTCGCCTTAAAAATACCTGTCAAGGCCTTTGTTTTGAATTTTTATAGATGTCAATCTTTGCAAAAATAAGTTTTCTCAAAGTAAACCCCATACAAATTTTGAACAGCCAAGTCAGAAATTTGAAACTTACCTTTAACTCTTAGACAAGATTGACCATTTGCCTCTGTTAGTTTTGGTGAACCGTAAAACTCGCTTTTTCGGGGAAGGATAAGATTTAGGGGATGTTCATTGACGTTCAGCAGTGTAATGTAGTGTTTTGCGTCAGGTCAACCGTAGGGTGGACATGACAACCTGTAATGCTACAAACAAAAATTTGTAAATTAGCATCATAAATTCGACGTCCAGCCTACCCAGAACATCTCTAATGTCTTCCTTATCTGGGTTCTCTCGGGCCCACACCAAATGATTGATGTCTCTGTATCCTGCATCACAATCGCAACGGTTACTGTCTGAGAGCCCGATTCGATAGAGCTGCGATCTCAAAAAGTAGTGGTTGGACCAAACACAAAATAAAGACCTCCATGTCCCTTGCAGTTCAGTTGCCCAAAATTTGATGGCACATAAGGTAATAGAGCAAAATCTAGAATGCCGTGAAAAGTGTACTGCGATTTATCAAACTTGGGTACCTTTTGCAGTACCAAGAGATTATATTCAGTACTAGAAGTGGTACCCAATCTGAGCCAGAGTGGGACGCCAACGGCTAAGGAGTGTATCGAAAAGTAGTTGCAAACATTTAAAACGGTATATCTCAGAGCATAGTTCATCTTTTTGAAAGCTTTTTTCACGCAAATCTTCATTATCAAAAATTGAAGCAGCTTAAAAAATATTGAATAATATACAGTCTTAATATAAATACAACAAGGTTTATGAAGCATGGAAAATAAAATCTTGCACAAAATTACATTTTTGAAGTGCCTTCTGAAGACTCGATGATTTGTATTGAACAAAATGTATATCAAACAAAATGAAATGAAAAGCTTATTCTATCGGAAAATATGTTTACTTCACACAGCACGTAAAAAGAAATTCAAAAAAATAAATTATTGCTCTAAAAAAGCTCATTAATTGGAACAAGGTCGGTTTTAGAAAGTCACTTTTGTTTAATCAACTTTTGAAGCTCTGTCATATACAGCGGTAATTATATAGAGTGACATTTTTTGCTTACGTTACTTCATAAATATGCAAAGAAACTTTTCCAATCAAAAAACAATTTTTTATTCATTGCATTAACGTGTAGTGTTTGTTCTCAACAAGTTCCCAACCAGATCTTTATAGATTCGCGCCGAACCCACCTGATCTAGTACTGCATTTGAGTGCTAGACTATTGTAGTAGTGCTATAATTCAGTAGCATATAATTTAATTTTCATAAGTTGTAGTAGCTGGCTAGGTTTCGTAAAATTAAGATTTGTAGAATAAAATCATTCCAATTCGAGCTCTAAGATAAGCAAGAAGTCCAAAATTTGTAATCTCCCAAATTATCCTCCGAATAAAGTGAAGTGAAAAGTGTTAGCCGTTTCCATTCGAGCCGAAGAAAGACTCCTAGTGGCTGTTAGCAGCACCTCAGTGAGCTTTTATAGTGCTTTTGCCGGTAGTGCCGTTTCCCGCCGAGCATAGTGGCTACTTTACAGCAAGTGGCCGTTTTTCTCCACCGTTCCAATTCTAACGGAAATCGCGAACCTGCCCCAACATATTGGTGCCGTGACCAGGATTCCGGTTTCCCTTTCGCCATTGTGTCCGTGATCCGAGTGACGCCAACCGCCATAGTGAGAAGCCGTCGCTATTGAAATTCCGCCATCCTAATTGATCGATTACCCGCCATCCTTCGGAAGAAGATTCCAGAGTGTTCCAGAGTGATTCCAAAGATTAATTCAAGGCCTGTTTGAACCAGGCACACGGTACGTGTGATTCCACTGTGCGCAGAAATTGTCCGCGGGTGCCTTGAGATTTTTTTCCGATTTTCTTTCCACGCCACCGTCCGTCCATCGAGAAGTTCCGCTGGTGCTTAGCAGTCCCGTTGCCCGTTTCCGCCCTCGAAAGTGCTATCGAGTGCCATTAGAACGTTCCCGAAAGTTTCCGTCGCCATTCCCGCTCATCTGGCCACCCCAGCATCGTTTGAAGCCCGACAGTATCCGGCAGCAGTTTATAAAAATACAAGGCATATTCCTAGCCTTGAAAAGGTTAGTAGTATTCCAAAAACCCCTACGCCATTTGTCCGGCTCTACCGGGTCTTTCTTTGTGTGCATCCCCATCTAGAACCGCCATTTTGCCACGCCGCCTTCCGATCGTCCCATCATGGAGGAACAGCGCAAACTCCAGCTTACCAATCGCCGTACGACCCTCATGGCTTCGCTAGGGAGAGCTGAGCAGTTTGTATCCCGATACCAACCCGAACGTGACCAAGCCCAAGTGCCGCTACGCATCGAGAATATCGACCACGTGTGGATGGGACTGGAAGAAGTTCAGACCGAACTTGAAGAAGTAGAGACCACCGAAGAAGGTAGGGAACAGAACCTCCAAATCCGTTCCAAATTTGAGTCCGTTTATTTCAAAGTAAAGGCTGCTCTAAAATCCCTCTTACCCGCCATTGTAACCCCAACTCAAAGCGCAATCCCTAATCCTCCCGCCAATCTGCTCTCTGGCATCAAGCTTCCCACCATTTCGTTGCCAGAATTCGATGGCGATTATAATCAATGGTTGACCTTTCATGACACCTTTGTTGCCCTCATTCATGCAAACGCTGATGTTCCCGAAGTGCAAAAGTTTCATTATCTCCGCGCTGCCTTGAAAGGAGAAGCGGCCCAATTAATTGAATCGATTGCCATTAGTGCTGCCAATTATTCCGTCGCCTGGCAAACGCTGACGACACGCTACGCAAACGACTACTTGCTTAAGAAACGTCATTTGCAAGCCCTTCTAGATTGCCCTCGCATGAAAAGAGAATCCGCCGAAGCTTTGCATAGTCTGGTTGATGAATACCAACGCCATACCAAAATTCTCCGTCAACTGAATGAGCCCGTTGATCAGTGGAGTACGATGCTTGAACATCTGCTTTGCATTCGCCTCGACGATGGAACCCTTAAGGCATGGGAAGATCACGCCACTACCGTCGCTGATCCGAATTTCAACTGCCTCGTAGATTTTCTACAACGTAGGATCCGTGTCCTTGAATCGATGTCCGTCAATCACCAATCGCACAACTCGCAAACGCCCGTTTATCAAACCCTCTCCAATCGAAAGCCATTGTTCCACAAAGTTGCCACCTACACCGTCGCAGAGAAACAGCAGCCCAAATGCTACGCCTGCAATCAGTACCATTTTCTCGTAAAATGCCCCCGCTTCGAGAAGATGACCGTTTCTGACCGTATGAGATTAGTCGATGCCAATCGTCTATGCCAAAATTGTTTCCGCCACGATCACTTTGCTCGAAATTGCCAATCCAAATATTCCTGCCGACACTGCCAAAGAAGACATCACACGTTGCTACACACTGTTAATAGCATCAATGAATCCTCTCACCAATCATCACCATCGCACTTCACCAATCAAACCATTCATGCACCCGAGCAATCATCAAATCGCTTCTACAATGCTCCATCCACTACCTACACATGCACGACCAGCCCCAAGCAAGCAAACAATCTCGCACCTGCATCCAATTCAAACGTTTTGCTTTCTACCGTCGTTCTATTGATCACCGATTCAAATGGTCAAGCTCACCACGCACGTGCATTGCTAGACAGCGGCTCACAATCCAATCTAATGAGCGAGCGATTGTGCCGTCTATTGAAATTAAAGCGACGAGTTGTAAACATCCCCGTCCACGGTGTTGGTGAATCTGCTTCGAATGTGAAGCACAGCGTCCATTCCCTCATTCGATCTCGTAAAAGCAAGTTCGAAATCGATCTTGACTTTTTAGTCCTTCCCCGAGTAACGATGGACCTGCCTGCAGTGACATTCCCCGCTAGCAACTGGCGTATCCCAGATGATTTGCTCCTAGCCGATCCAAATTTCAATAAAACTGGAGCTATTGATTTGCTTCTTGGTGTGGAACATTTCTACACCTTCGTTAACTCTGGCACGAAAATCGAGCAAGATCAACAACAACCAACGCTAGTAGACAGTGTCTTTGGTTGGATCGTTGTAGGCAAACCCCAAACTTTAACCATTCCACAAGTCACCGCATGTCACGTGTCCATATCGGAGTCGCAAACGCGCCACGTCGCACGGATTAACAGTGAAGCTTGTCAGACAACGAGAGGAATAAGTATGCATGATTCTAGGAGCAGTGACCCGTGGCATAACGGTCCTTCCAGGCCGCGGCTGCCAGTAGAGAATAGGCCAATTTTCTCCAGAGCGAACAACCTGTCCAACGAAATCTTCGAGAGACGAGTCACGGTGGCGGCCGTCCAAACCAGGCCGACTGTGAATGAAATTTTCCAGCGAACATCATCCTACACACGACTGCTTCGAGTAACTGCCTATTGCCTACGATTCATCAATGCATGCCGGCGACAAAGGTCATCTGATCAACCAGAAGGAGGCACACCACTCACCGTAGAGGAATTGGCACAATCTCGTCTGAAACTTGTGAAGCTATCCCAAAACGATTCATTTGCTGAGGAAATTAGGGATTTGAGTAGAGGGAACCCAGTCTCAAAACGGTCTAATCTGCGCTTGTTGAGTCCATTTCTTGATTCAGAGGGAATTATTCGAGTTGGCGGTAGACTAAACCTATCAGAGCAGCCTTTCCTCACCAAGCACCCAATCCTAATCCCCAGTTCCCATCCTTCCACACGTTCTGTTGCCACCGATTACCACCTTGCACTATTGCACGGTGGCGGCCGTGTCACATTGGCAATGAAGTGGCAAGAATACTGGCCGATTCATAGGCGACGATCGATGAATGGCTTCATTCACGCTTCTCCTACACGATCAACACAAACGGGTCAACTACCACAGCGAGGAACAATACCAAGCAGACCATTCACCATCACTGGCGTCGACAACGTTGGTCTGCTGTACATAAAGCCATCACGCAAACGAGTATCCAGCGAGAGATCTTCGGGAGATATTGCCACAATCTGTGCGACCGATGGAATCCAGTATCATATGAGATCACCGAAAGCCCCTTTCTTCGGAGGGCTATGGGAAGCGGCTGTAGAGACGACGAAAAGGCTTCCGTTGACCGACACCAAGGACGATCTGGCGATCCTCACACCAGCGGTTCCACTCAACCCAATCGACCACTACCAGAAGCTTGGGAAGCGGGTCCAAACATTCTGGCGTCTGTGGTGGACAGACTATTTCCATGAGATGCAACAGGGAAGCGAACGAACTACTCCAAACACTGCTTTTCGATCAGGCAGAATGAGTATATCGGTAAATGAATTTCTTCCACCCGTAAGATGGCCGCTAGCTAGGATCATCGAAGCCAATCCAGAACGTGACCCATCAACTCGGACTGCAACAATCACAAACAGCAAAAGAACGTTCCAGCAACCTACCATCAAAGTTAATCTGCTACCAAACGAAGATTTCAAACCTAAAATTGAAGAAATAGTAAGAAATTGTAAGATTTTAAAGTAGAAAATTTTTTGCATGCACGCTGTCCATAAGTTTTGGTATACAATGAAATTATTTTGACAGTAGAAAAGTCAGATGAAATTAGAAATTTCAGGTGGCGGCGATGTTTGTTCTCAACAAGTTCCCAACCAGATCTTTATAGATTCGCGCCGAACCCACCTGATCTAGTACTGCATTTGAGTGCTAGACTATTGTAGTAGTGCTATAATTCAGTAGCATATAATTTAATTTTCATAAGTTGTAGTAGCTGGCTAGGTTTCGTAAAATTAAGATTTGTAGAATAAAATCATTCCAATTCGAGCTCTAAGATAAGCAAGAAGTCCAAAATTTGTAATCTCCCAAATTATCCTCCGAATAAAGTGAAGTGAAAAGTGTTAGCCGTTTCCATTCGAGCCGAAGAAAGACTCCTAGTGGCTGTTAGCAGCACCTCAGTGAGCTTTTATAGTGCTTTTGCCGGTAGTGCCGTTTCCCGCCGAGCATAGTGGCTACTTTACAGCAAGTGGCCGTTTTTCTCCACCGTTCCAATTCTAACGGAAATCGCGAACCTGCCCCAACATGTAGAAAGAAAAAATCAAAAAACGAGGACCTTAAAAATCGACTTTTTTCGATTTTTGTATTTGCTTTTAAATGCTTGTTAATGAATTTTTCAAAATATTGTTTACACTATGTCATGAGAGTTGTGGCACAAGCATAAACAAAAATATTTTTTTTCTTTAAATTTAACACATTTATTAACATATCAATTTTTTCAGAGGTGTGCAAGATTTTCATCGACATCTGTCAGTAATTTGCAAAATTATTATGCAAAATGCCACTTTCTTGAAATAATATCACCGCATCATCAAAAAAAAAAAAATACATTGTAGAGCATTTCTGATCAAAACATTGTTTGTAGATTCAACCCATTATTTGTGAGACTGTTTTGAAAGTTTGCGACTACTTCTCTTAAAACCATTTATAGACTAGAACGTGACTAGTTGGCCCATTCTGAAAGAGGCTATGAAGTGTATACTTATGTCACACAAATAAAGCAAAACACCTACGATTGAATACTTGTTTCTTTGTTGTACAATAAATAATGTATCCATTGATTGCATACATGAGATGGTTAGTATGAGATACGACCACGTCGAAAGCCGGACCCATACTAAACATTTCATTGAGCCAACGTTGACTTATGAGTAGTGTGGCACAAACAAGGCAACAGTACGACGCTAAAAATAAAATCTCTCACTGTTGTTCGTAGGCACGCTTTGGAGAGTCGAATTGGGCATCTCAGAGCGCCGAAGGAGATGTAGGATTGTGAAGGAGAAAATGGGGTCGTGACGGACTTTAGTTTCAGGTTGGCCGATTGCGCTGCAGAATCGTTACCCGTTCTGTGGCGTAGTTGGTTAACGCGCCCTGTGTAGCGTATTGGGAGTCGTGGGATCGAAGCCCACCAGAACGATTCTATTATTTTTCACAATCTTGCATCTCAATTTGTCCAAATTAACTTTTGTGTCTACGACCTACAGGTATTTTCATCAGACAAAATCTCAAAAGAATTTTGTTCAGGAATGATAGGAGGAATTATTGGGAAAATTGCTGCAGTATTAACTAGTGTAAGAACCTGAATAGACTTTCGAAGATTGCATGGGAATGTTTTGAAAAACATTTTATGAAATATTTGGAAAAAAATGCAGCGGTGTTATTTATATTGAATGCTGGAGAAATTTCTAGAAAAAAAAAGATTTGTTCTAAGAACCCCTTAAGCAAGTCCTGGGTTCCTGGGAGAAAACGTGGGAAAATTCTTGATGAACAGACGGAGGAATTCTTGCAGGGTTTCTTGAACTATTTTTTTTTCAAAAACTCTTAAATAACCCTTGTGGAATTCCTTGGGAGAAATTCTGTGGAAATCTTTGAAAGATCTCCTACAGTAACAACTAGCGAATTCGGTTGAAGGATTAGTGAAAATTATCTGGAGTTAATACTAGGATAGTTTTGGGCGCTACTATTTCATCATGGCTGCTAAAACTAACGACTAGCTACTTAGCCTTAAAACAAAGACTTGAACATATCTTTGGGAATTTGATGAAATCATTTTCAAGAATTGACTGAGAACTACTTCCAGAAATTTCAACGGTAATTCTAAGTCAGAAGAAGAACTGCTTGACACTCTGGGAGAAATTGTTCTGAAAATCGTCAAGAGGTGCAGCAATTGTTTGATAGATTTCAACAGTGATCGCACGTTCAGAAATCGTTAATTCCACCACACTCGTACTTTGTATAACACTATGCGACTGATCTTAGATTAATCCATAGCTTCTTCCAAAGATTCTTCAAGATTCTTGTGATAATTCTCCATGGATGTTCCAAAAACTTCTCATGAATTATTTCCAGGAATGCTCATGAAAATTTGTCCCAGCTCATATACATGGTTGGTCGGTGATATTTTTAAGAAATCATCCTTTGATTAATTCATAAATGCCATAGAGGATTGCTTCATTAGTTTTTTTTAACGATTAAAGAAGATTCTTGTAACAATCCTTATAGTTAATTTTCCAAGATTTTCACTATTGGTATTCCCAATTGTTCTTCACACGAGCAATGGGGGTCATGCACAAACCATGTCTCGTTTCACTGGGCAAGAGAAACCATGAAAAACCTCCTCCTATCTTCCATTCTCCATAAGAATAAGAACTATGTTGATCGAGTGTGTATGTACAGGGGATAGGCAAAATGATTGAGATAGGCAAAATTTTGCCCAAATTCAAATGTTTATAACTTTATGAAAAATGAATGAAATTGGATGCATCTGGAAGCAGTCGACGGCAAATTTGGTCCAGTTTTAGGAACTTCCTTGGCCATGCATATTGGCCACTGGACACCGGAGATGTTCCGGATTTTCTGAGGTCATGTCCAAATATCATTTTTTCTGTCGCTTGTATTTTTGTGCGGTGTAAAGTTAGATAGATGTTTGCAATTTTCCTAGAAACTAGAACTAATAGGAAGTTGAATGCCACCGGACGCATTAAGATTGGTTGGAAATCTTCAGAAATATGACCATTTCCGTAAAACTGGTTCCGGAAAGCATGGTCAGTCATGTTTGTATTTCCAATCATGTAAATATTATCCGGAGCTATATCCAAATGGACATCAACCTTAAAAATGATGTTTCCTGCAGCGTATTCAGAACCATTAGATGCACAGACTACTCTATAGAAGGTTCCAGGTGCGCTGGGGGAAGTGGTCAATTAGGAACATATCTGGAACCATATCAATATGGGCATCAAACATCATGATTTTCAAAGGTTATGCTTTCCGAAGCATTTCCAGCACCACCGGCTGCCATGACCACTTTATAGTAGATTCCAGGTGCCCCGGGGATGTGGCCAATTCAAAACATGCCCGAAAACACATCAATATGGGTAAATACATCAAGATTTTTGAAGGTGATGCTAATAGAAGTATTTACAGCGCAACTTATTTATATGACCACTGTATAGTAGGTTCCATGGGCCCTGGGGGATGAGGTCATGTTTCGAGTTGGCCACATCTCTAGGAGCCCCTGAAATATACTATAGAGTGATTATTATATCTTGTGGTTCTGAAAATGCTCGCCATTTTCCAAGTCACATGGATCTTACTGTTTATGGTAGAATGTGATTCTAAACAGATGAACGGACATGTTCCGAATTGGCCACATCCCCCGGGTGCACCTGGAACCTACTATAAAGTGGTTATGGCAGCCGGTGATGCTGGAAATGCTTCGGAAAGCATAACCTTTGAAAATAATGAAGTTTGATGCCCATATTGATATGGTTCCGGATATGTTCCTACTTGACCACTTCCCCCAGGGCACCTGGAACCTTCTATAGAGTGGTCTGTGCATCTAATGATTCTGAATACGCTGCAGGAAACATCATTTTTAAGGTTGGTGTCCGCTTGGATATAGCTCCGGATAATATTTACATGATTGGAAATACAAACATGACTGACCATGCTTTCCGGAACTAGTTTTACGGAAATAGTCATATTTCTGAAGATTTCCAACCAATCTTAATGCGTCCGGTGGCATTCAACTTTCTATTAGTTCTAGTTTCTAGGAAAATTGCAAACATCTATCTAACTTTACACCACACAAAAATACAAGCGACAGAAAAAATGACATTTGGACATGACCTCAGAAAATCCGGAACATCTCCGGTGTCCAGGTGGCCAATATGCATGGCCAAGGAAGTTCCTAAAACTGGACCAAATTTGCCGTCGACTGCTTCCAGATGCATCCAATTTCATCCATTTTTCATAAAGTTATAAGCATTTGAATTTGGGCAAAATTTTGCCTATCTCAATCATTTTGCCTATCCCCTGTATAATATTGAACAGATGATGAATGATTTAAATTTTTTTTTAAGTATTCTAATGATTTTGTTGCATCGTGGGTAGGACAATCCTTTGACTGTCCTACCCAGGTTTTTTGTGCGTAGTACATGTCCTACCTACTTCCCGCGCCACTGCAGTGTATTGTTTCATTCCGTATCGGCACGACAAAATGCATATCGCATACCCTTAACTGCCATGGCAGCGCAGCCATTAACCGGCCAACCGACGTGGAAGAATGCAATCGTGATTGCGATGATGAATTTGTTGAATGGGTTTTAGCGCAGTCAGTCGTTCGTTTTCCCCTTTTTTCGGCCTTCTCCGCACCTTCGGTATCTACCCACCGGAGATTGAGAGGGGCCGAGGGCAGAACAAAGCAACAGCAGTGCTGCTTCAATCAGGCCGAGGATTAATCCTCGGCCACGTCACGATGGTAACCGATTAGGTGCCTAACCCATCGTGTTTTTCGGGGCGCAGAGGCACGTTGGCAGCCTTGAGCAGAGATTAGAGCATGGTTTCGGGGTGTGATGCCACAGGGGTAGCGATCCTCATGGGAATAAATGTCACGGCATATCCGAATCGACCTCGCTTGGAACGGAGGTGGCTGCGTTCCCGACCAGCTGGAGGGAACAAAACCGTTACAGAATGAGATATTTCGATATCAGTTTTTTATATGTATCACCAGCTGTTACGGCTCCACCCCATTTTCTCGTAAGCCATTAACATAACCTTAAATATCACGTATTAGTATTTTGAGACAATGGCTGTAAAAAATGCATTACTTTACGATTTCAGTCAACTTTCATGCAAATTAACCAGCTTGTATGACTTTTATATACTTATTTTACCACATAGTTCAAATTTAGGTTGTCCAAGTATATTCATCAACCAAGTTCATAATACTTTCGATTCTCAAATATTATTTTGGATTTCTTAGAAAAGTATTGTATCTTGTCATATGAAACAGTAAAAGTTATTCCAAGGAAATGTTGGAGGCTAACAGAACTACATACGTGCAGTTCGAGTTGTGGACAGCTATGCCTAGTGCCATGATGATGTTTCCAAATTACAAAATTATTTTCAAAAAAAAAACATGCAACTGTTCATAACTTCGGCTGTTATTTACAAAAAGAGTAGGAGAAATTGACTGTAAAATTTCTAACAAATTTTGGTATAAATTAAAATAAGTTAAGGACAAAACAATTCTGATAACAGAATTATATCGTTTTTTTTTATTTGATAGAAATGTATTACAATCTTGCTCTGTGTTCGGGTTTCCTCATTGACAAACGGGGTGTGACAGTTGCCCAGTAGCCAGGGTCGGGAAACTCGTGGTAGTAACAAACTCAAAGTCCCGTTTGGTCGGATGGGTTTTTAGGGGATTAGGTTGACAGTAATCCCATAATTGACACGTGTGCCGAACGGATGTTTGGCTGTGCCGGTTCCGTTGAGCTGCTAACCGGGTGCGTGTATGTCCATAATCACTTTACAAGCGTCATCTTTGAGGTAGTAGCTTCAAATAAAACGGCATTCGGTAGCAACAGTGTCTAGTTGTTTATTTTTCTATTACATTTGTTGTGTAGACTGCGTCGTTACCCCAACTTCGTTTTTTTGATTGGTTTAGATTGGTTAACAAGATTAGGTGGAGAGGGAAAAGTACGACTTTTTAATTAGTTGCATCAAAAATGGTTTGAGAAGGAAAACTTACACTCTTGTGCACTTTTTCCATTGTGTTTACAAATGTTTAGTCTACAACCAATTAAAATGATACTTACCATGAATTAATTACAAATCTCAGTAGAGTTATTTATTGGCACCTGAATTGATCTTCCATACATCCCATGCATACAAAATTCCCATGCCCATACCCTCTTATCGATTGATTCAGTAAATCCACCCACCAGCTATATTGTTTGATAAGATATCGAAATTATCATAATTTCTTAATCTTCCCCAAAAAACAACCGAACCAATGACCTATGGCGCTGTTGCTGCAACAGGTTTACGAAGAAAAACGTGCCGCTCCTAAGTCATCAATAATCCCGGGTGGTGCTCTTGTTGCCACTAAGCTTAGCTTTTTTCTTTATCGATTAATCAGTTGCTTCTTATCGTGCCCGGACATAGTCCATTTTGAGGCGTAACTGAATCATCTCGATTATTCCCAGCGGAATTGATTGTGTGTCTATTTGGGCAGATAAGCGTGAGCCGAATGATTCCGATGGATTACACTCGAGAAGAGTGACGAACATTGTGCTGCTGACCAAGTTGGATTTATTTTGAGATATCAAAATTAATGCGAGATACATATTTTTGAATGACTCGAGTCGAGATGATTGACAAAATAAAGCTTAAATAAGAATGAATTTTGCAATCATATCTACTATAACCATTATCATGTAATTAATGTATGATTTTAAAATTCACAGCAACAGCAAAACATGTAATCATAGAAAAAAATTGCTTTTGATGTGATCCCGATTAGCTGAAGCTATAAAAATTATACCTTGATGTGTCTTAGTAATTTACTAGGAATCACTAGATTTCGAACAGCATCCCCTTATACTTCGTTCGAACCTAGGGGGTGCGAACTGCATATCAACAAGCAGCCAAGCTGCTGTCAAGTTAAAATTTTCATCAAAATGATCCGAGTATGCCTAGGAATGTGTAGCCATTACTTCGTCACGCTAAAAACTGGTATGCATTTTTTGTGACACAAAAACTATCAACTGTTGAAAAAACTTTTACTTGGTCTTATTGATGCGCAAGTTTTACTGTGCCCAATAAGAGTAGACTACGATTTTTTAATGAATAATTGAATTATTAATGTGTTGATTACATAACATCTCTTTAAGCATCTTTTATCAGTCTTGCACAAATCGCGTTATTTTTGAGTGACTTTGTTTTACAAAATTTGTTCTATATCAGAAAGTGCGTATAGTAAAAACCTAAAAAATATATTTATCAGCGACGATATGATAATTGATCGGACTATCACAATTATAAATTGAAATTTTAAACTTAAGGAAGTAAAATTTGTATTGGAACTAAAAATCCGATTCCAGCCGTGCTCGATTTTGAAATGGTCAAAACACAAATCCTTATATTTACGTAGAACATGAATAAATCAAAAATAAAAGTTGCCTATCCAAGAGAATAGGGATTAACCTTTCGTTATTCTGAAATGTATTATTTGTAAAAATACTATTTAAAATACCTGAGGAGTTGTAACTTCGTGATGTTGTCTTATGTGGAAAGAAAAATACGAAATTTTTCGAATTTTTCCATTTTTTCAACTATTCTTTTACAAAGCCAAATAAAATTTCAAACAAAAATTTATGTAAAACATACTTTACACAATATACTTAAACTCACCACGGCGAAAAATTTTGGTAAAAACATATTTTACTAGTTATTTTTCATCAAAAACATAATGTAGGGTATGTGCTGACCAGATAAGAATTGATTTCCTAAAGTCAAAATTTCCAATGTAAACGATAGCCTTTAGAAAAGTACAAGCATATGAAAATATTTGATTGTTTGGAAAAGTACTATGATTTTCATTATCAAAGTCGTGCTCATACTTTCTGGGACACCCTACATGTCTGCACTTTTGAGAATTTACAAATGATTGAACAAAGTTATCATATCTTTTGTCCTTTGGTTTTGGACAGCTTGTTTTGGTACAGGATATCATTGTTATTTTTTCAGTTTTTCAAAATAAGATAACGAACAAATTGGGACTTCAATGATTCGCTTTAGCATCAAGGATCAGATCAGTTACATTTTTGAAAACAGTTAATTTTTTAGACAAATTGGATGGTTGGTATCATTGGCAAAGTTGTGAAAGACCTTAAGGGCAGTCTATTGACAGGTTTTAAATACAGATTTTTTCCACTAGGTTGCGCTGTCAGCATAAAATATTTCTGTTTTGTCACCAGCTCATGTCGGCATCACCACGCTCGTCTTATACTACAAAAAGCGTGGTTTGCAAATCAGAGATTCCTGAACAATTATAGAATGGATCCTGTGCCGGAAGCCAGTGTATACTCCGGGATTCCAGAGTGAATTCTGATATTTCAGAATATATCCTGGAATGCCAATGTGGATCCTGGGTTTCCAGTGCAGAATCCTGGGATTCCAGTGCAGATTCTGGAAATTCAGTATAGATTCGGGGAATACAATGTGGACTCTGGGAATCCAGTGTGGATTCTGTTAAACCCAGTTTGGATTTTGCGAAAGCCAGTGTGGCTTTTGGGAATCCAGTGTGGGTTTTGGGATTGCAATGTGGATCATTTCAGTGTGAATGCCGGGAGTTCAGTGTGGATCCTGGAATTTCAATGTGAATCTTGGTGTTCCAATCTGGTTCCAAGTGTTTCAGTGTGGATCATAGGATTCTAGTGTAGATTGTGTTGCTGCATTGTGGATCTCTAGCTTTTCACGTGGATATTGGGATTCCACTAGGTTTGATGTGTTTTTGTGTACATCCTGGGGCTGTTGTTCAAATTGAAATTCTAGTGTGAATCCTGATATTCCAGTTCAGATCCTGGGATTGTAACACGGGTCGTGTAATTCTAATGTGAAACCTGAGATTTCAGTGGGAACCTTGGGGTTTCAGTATCTTGGTACTCCAATATGGATCTGGCGATTTTAGTGTTAACCGCAGGTTTCTAATGTAAATGCTTGGATTCTAGTGTGGATTTCAGGATTTCAGTGTAGAGATTTGAACACCAGTGAGAGTTTTTCATTTCCAGAGTAGATCCTTGGAATTCACTGCGGATACTAGTATATTCCAGTATGGATTTCAAATGTGGATCTTAGAATTTCAATGCGATATGGGGATACCAGTGGAGAGTTTGAGTTTCCAGTGTGGATCCTTGGATTCCAGCATAGACCAAGGATTTCCAATGTGGATTTTGGGATTCTAGTGTAGATGCTTGTATTCCAGTGAGGATTCTGGCATTCCAAATTGTTAAGTGTTAACCGAAAGATATACTATGGGAATCCTGTTGGAGTTACGTTGAAAGACTGTGCAAATGTTGTAAAAATACTGCGGAAATAGTGAGCAAAAAGATTTAAAATACATTGGGAATCTAACGAGAATGCTGGAATTCTTGTGAAGGTCCTGTGGAGATCTTATCTTATATGGCAAACAGTTAGTATTCCTGAGAGAATCTTGTACAAATAATTTGGGAATTTGGATTGGTCTTATTGGTAAGAGTCATGTAAAAAATCTCATGGAGCTTTGTTCAAAACCTGTACGAATATTTTGGAAATTGTGTAGACATACTGCGGGAATTATGAACCTTATAGAAGTTCCGCGTGTTTTTTTTTTTTTCATGAACATCCTGAAAAATTCCATGATAAGGATTTTGTGATATTCTTCGAGAATCCCGAGGAAAACCTGTTGGAATTCTGTGGGAAACCTTCAAAAGTCCTGTGGAAACAATATGTTGGGAATGCTGCTAAATCCTTCAGTGGTTTTTATTATGACAAAATATTATCATATTCGTGGAAATTTGTAAAAGTATGTACCCCGTAACCATTTGATACAAACGAGCCTGGCGTAAAATAAAGGTGGAGAATGCGACTACTGCGGCTACGTGTGCATGAATGTATGTATGTTTCTATGTGCAAACGATTATGTGTTGTGCATGTACGTGTATGTGTGTGTTTCGTACGCATGCCACATTCAGCATCATTATGTGATGTAGTTTTCAAATAAACCTGGTTTAGTTATTTATTTTTATGGTAACATGTTATTACCGTTTACATTATGTTTGTCATAATATCTAGTCACTTTTCAATGCACCATATCACCTTCAAACATTTGAGAAAATAGTCAAGTGTATTTATTTTGCAATATTTTGCGTAAATATGACCCACTGTGTACTGTAACAAAATGTTATCGTAGATTTCCATTTAAAAGACGGTTCTCTTATCATATTGCGATACTCCAGAAAGAATCAGGTGATTACTACAAATGTGAAATAATTTGGGCGTTTATTGGTTAAGTAGAATTTCAAACAACGCATGTGGTGACCAATTATGAGTTTAGTAGCTTTAAGAAAACCTTGACAAAGTGAATCAAAAGTGCCAAGAATAGAATCCTGATCTCTACTCTCATTTTTCATTGTTTTTGTTGAACATAATAGCAGACATTTGATAAAAATATGTAGAATGAACACTAAGAAAAACGCCAAAAGAGGATTTTTTCAATCATGTACTAGTTTTCCATGCATACTTTTTATTGCCCTATCCCATAGGCTCTGAAATAGGCTATAAAAATCCCTATACAAAATGACAAACTTGCATTTTTTCAAGTTCCTCAGTGGATTTCCCCAAATATTATTCCACACACACACACACACTCGTCGGAGCTCTGGAAAAATGATACAATGAAAGAAACATATGAATCCGTTGAATCGTTCTCAAGTCAACTTGTGACATACATACACCATTTGAACTATCAACGAATTACTATCCCTGAAATGCAAAATAGTCAATGGGCCACCAATATAAGGCAGCAGCTATTTATTACGTAAAATGTAGTCTGCAGCAGAAAAGCACTCAAGAAAAAAATCTGCTTTTTACCAAAGTAATTTTGACATCTGATCTCTAAGGATCTGATCTCTATGACAGATCCATTAGATTTGCACGGCAGGCGTTACCGACGTTGCGAAATTGGCTTTACTCATCATTTGTGGACTGCTAAAGAAATTTCGATATCGGAATCATTAGTTGACCGTTTATTGTTTTATCTTTTTGTCCAGTACAGTGTATCAAATTGTCATCAAAGGAGACGAAAAACAAACAACAAAGCAAGTCGCTAACAATCCGTTTATCCATACTTTTGTGGATTGGGATACAATCAGAAGCAAAATTGTCATGACAATCACAGGGCACAATATTGTTGCAACGTTTTCAACTCGCGATTAATCAGTTATTTTGAAAACAAAACCAAATTTGTTTTATGCATGTTGTTCGATATTGTGCCAATGTTTACCAATACAGAGAAAGTTCTCGAAAATCGCAATGCGAAGCCCAGAAAATCGCTGCGCATGAAGTGATCGATCGTTGTCATATTCTGTTCAAGTGGTGATAAACTGACGTTGCGGAATAAAATTGTTGCAACAAGAATAGGAGATGACAATGTCTTTGTTGTTGCGTGTTGGGTGACATTTTATTCACTGGTCCAGTACTTTTCAGCTGCGGATTACGCTTAACGCTGAAAAGGTTTTTTTTTTCAAAAATGTTTTATGTG
This sequence comes from Aedes aegypti, assembly GCF_002204515.2. Taxonomy (NCBI): domain Eukaryota; kingdom Metazoa; phylum Arthropoda; class Insecta; order Diptera; family Culicidae; genus Aedes; species Aedes aegypti. Next base: position 325,616,970 of record NC_035109.1, read on the forward strand.
TCGTTACTCTTGAGTCTACTCTCGCCCCCTCTTCGAGCTTTTCGTAATTTGAGAACGGTGTCTAATTACTTAGACACTCATCCAGATTGTGTCTTAGATTGAAGGTCAACTTTTGAGACTGTCCAATATCGTACAAAACATATGATGAAAATTCAATGCCAAAATACGTAATTATCATCACGAATTGATTTGCGTATGAAAAAAGTATGATCGTTTTCTTTCGTTTTGAGTTAATCGGCTTAGGTCTCCTTCAACACTTCTTTTTAACTGTAACAATTTTCTATCCGAATAATTTATTTTTCACGATGATCGCGCTAGAATCAACCAAAAGTAAAGCGTCACATGATTGTACATCTTGTTTTAATAAAGCTCATTCATTCTTCCCCTCGCTGAACTTTCCGGTCGCCTCTTATCAAACAACGTCAAAATGACGAGAACGAAAACACATGTGCTCTTTTCCTTGTTTGGTCCGAATGAAGTGGTATAGCGAGCAAAGTAGGGGGCTAGCCGGTACAAGTTGTTTCAGCTCTCTACGTCCGGTTTGAGTGAGCCCACTTCATTCCCACTTCCCAAATGCCCAAAACCGGCCATTTTCACGCTACCATCCCCGCCTCACCCTCGCCCTGAATTCCGACTCCGACTTTAATTCAAACCCATAAGTGTAAATTATTCCAAGATAACACTTAAATACTCATCTAATATTCGATTCAACTATACGAGCCCCAGAGTTACCTCGAAAAAATTTTCATAATTTATTATTAGAACCATTAAAAAAACCTGAGAGAAACACACGGAACGAGTCAGAGCTGGCCGCCGCCGCCGCGCACATGCGAACTCACAAGGCTTGAAACGAGTAGTTTGGAGAACCAAGGAGAGGCACCAAGAGGACTGAGCAAAGGAAAAAAAAAAGACTCAAAACAACCCTGGACCGGGAGAAGGAGGTGAGGAGTGCAAAGCAAGAAGCAGAGGGAGAAGGAGCAGACGAAGCGAAAAATACCCCGTCGGCCCCTTGAGGAGCGAAACAGGCGAGAGACAGAGAAACTGTGGAGAGACTCACACACAATAACCCAAGCAACCCAACACCCAAAGCGACGAGGGGAACGAAGCGAAGAAGGCACGGCAAAGAAGCAAAGCGAACCGAAGGGAGCGACGCGAGAGGTAACAAAAAATTTCAACCTCTTTACTCCACGTGGAGTCTGATTGCCGGCGACTATAGGAGAGCTTGTACCAAGCAGCAAACAGGCCAATCAGAAAGCTCCGTTCGGGCGAACGTATTATGGCGTGTAGATACAGCTGTATCGGAGCATGCATACACAGAGTGTACAACGGGAGACATGATGGGTAAAACACAAAGAGGGTTTTTACGACGACGACGACGACGACGACGACGATGACGAGGAGGAGGACTACAGCTTTGGTATGGCTGCCAGGGCGACGCGCTGCAGGAGGAATGGAAAATGAAAATGGAACCCTCCGGTTGAGTGAGCAGAGTGAGTAGCGTGAAGAGGACGAGGGGGAGATTATGGTATAGAAGCGACGCTCCGCAGCCGTTTCCTGGCTTTGCCGGCAATAAGGTATAGCTGCTGCTGCTGCTGCTGCTGCTGATGCCGCTGTTGATGCTAACAGCAATAACAACTACGACGGATCGACGGCACCAACGACGAGGACGACCAACCAACCGACCGACCAAACCAAACCGTACATAGTCGGACGAATATTCATTCGAACGGGACGCAGATGGGAATTGGGTGGAAAGGACTGATGACCGGCCAACTTGAAGAGGGCGGAGGGGGCGGCAAGATTGGAGGCAGTGTAGAGTATATTAGCACACGGTTTCGGCATGGCTGTGTGAAGAAGGCGAGGAGATGGAACGACGAGAGACGAGAGTGCGACTACTAGAGCAGTGGCTTTCAACTTTTTCGCCTTTGAGATGGTAATGGTCAGGTAGATCGGAGTGGAGAAAATAATTGTGGATAATGTTCGGTTGGGATGTTGCTATTCTTGTATGTGATTGTAATTCAACTATTGGTTTAAATATTTTTGAAGCAAACATAGTTAATGATCCTACTTGCAACGAAATCGGAATTTTTCGAGTCCTACGGTTTGATCAAGTATAGTTATACAGTATGCAGTCAAGTCTCCTATTAGATACATGATTGGGAGGTGTAATATGAATACGCGTTATAGAAAACTTAGGGTTTATGTGATTTTATTAATTTGGAGATTTCGTTGAGTATCTCGTATGCCTTAAGAGATAATACGGTACTGTCTTCGGAGAAGTTTCAGCATTCCCTTGACTTGCCTACTGAAAATATTTGCCGAAGACGCAAATAGTAGTACGTAGTAGTAGGGGATGCTAGATCCTCTTTTCTTAATGAGGCTGCAAGGAAATCATAAATGGACGAGATCCCTGCACAGGCTCTCAAGTAACCATGTTTTGCTAGAAATGGTTTTAACTTGCGTTAAAAGTACTCAAAACTTCGTTCTTCAATGGCTTATCTTATAAGGTGTTTAATAAAGTTAGATGAAGAATGTACTAATAAGATAGTAGCTGAAATATAAAAAACATGTTTCTCTTAACTCAAGCTTCAAATTACCGGAACCTGCTCAAAAACATGAGATCACTCGAAGTTTATAGTAAATACAATTTATCGAATTTAGGGAGAGTTGAGTCCTGTAATTTTACTATATGGGATGATTCAAATATGAAGTCCTTCGAATTTTGGGATTTCTAAACCCCACTCCCCCCTCGAGGTTGTTCCAATACCGTATACACGTACCGTTGCACTTTTCTAGACCTTCCTTCTACAAATGATGGGGGAAATTTTTGAATGATTCTTATGTACTAAAGCCATAGCCACCGATGTGGTTAAAGCGTCTATAATGAAAAAAAAAACCATAGCCGCAAATAGCCATCAGACTTGAGGGGGGGCCACGACTTCTTCTCATCAGATGTACCGTCAAACGGGGCTTCTTTTGACATTATTTCTTTATTTTCCAACTTTGAAGACTTGTAACTCAAAGAGTTATAGATATATTCTGAAAATTCTTGCATATTTAAGTTGTATATGGTCGGCGTTAAGTCAGAGGGGACCAAGTACAAAACTTGGGAAAATTAGATTATTCGTTAAATAGATGCGAAATTACCTTACCTCCATTTCACTTTGATCAGATTCGAGGAATACTGTAAATTGCGGGAGATATGTAATAAATTCACTTTGGATGATCAATAAAAATCAATAAAAGCATGCAGTCAGAGTGGACCAAGTGCTTATTACCATAATAGCGAAAATGATCAGCTCGCTGAGGAATGCGAGGAAATAAAAAACATTTCATGAGTTTTGTCAGATTTTTCGACATCGAATGATTCTTCTACTCATCCATCAATAGAAATTTATGAATATTACTTAATTCGATGCATTTGATTTTAATTTTTAACCATTTACCATATTTGGATGGGTGGTCAGAAATTGCAACAATTTCTGTGCAGACAAAGCGGACCAAGTGTTGAAAAGCAATAAACTGATTGATTATCGCATTTTTTGAGTCGATTTCAGAGTCAGATAGAAAGTTTATGGTAGTTCTATGGTGTATGTATGGAATATCCTAGAACCCGCTCATTGGACCAGTATATTTTGGTCGGTACTCAAGATTTTCACTTGGTCCACCCCCCAATGCCCTAACCCTGCAAAAAATTGATTTTCAAATTATCGTGATGCCACTGATTTCAGGATTGATGATATAGATTATTGAAGAATTTACGATACTGGTTTCGAAGGGTCTTGATTATCTGATTATCTGAGATGTGCACCCAGTTTAACCATGCAAGCGTTAAATAATTGTTATTTTCCTAGAAAATGTTCAGTCAGAGTGAACCAACTCATTGAACGGTGATCTTTAGTTCAGTCAGAGTAGACCAAGTACATAACGTCCATCAAAAAAATCGTTCTATCAGAGGTTTCGATTATGATTTTTCATGATTATCACTTCACATTATATTGCTTAAAAGTAACACAAAGACGCGTAGGAGTATTGAAGTTTAATTTTAACGAGTTAAAAAATTACAAAGCTTTAGACTTTAAGCCAATTTTTCTCAAAATATGAAAAATGTCACTTGGTCCACTCTGACTTAACGCCGACCATATGTGCGTAACAAATATGCAAAATATGAGGCAAATCCTCTTGCGATGCTACAAGCGCTGCTGCAAGGCAGCACCCTAAATTCCAAAGATACGTGCACGAGTAACTTTTCTGCACTACTACAGTGCACTCTTTAAACCATTCATTCCACCAATATGTGACTTTTAAAACTCTTAAACACGATGAACATTATTTATTATCAATTATGTTCTTGAAATTACCAAATTAATTAAGATCCACAACTACAAGGTTTTGCAGAGCACTTATTAAGCTTATCTGCCAGCAAAGCATACCTTGCTGAAAATTTCCTGGAGTGAATTTTTGTGCTGGCACGAAAGAGACTTATAGAGTAGAAATGGTGCTTGCTTTGACTTTTCTCGCAAACAATGGGAATTTACGCTCTTTTGATAGTATAAGTCAACAAATTCAAAGGAAATCTGGGATATTTAAACGGGTTTTTATTGGCCGTGATTACCAGAAGACATATACCATCAAAATTTGAGATATATACCATCAAATTTGAATCTCTTGAGAAGAATCTATACCTTAACCCCGAATTTCATTTCTACGAATTTCATTAATCTGAGTGTCAGGGAGATCGCACTATTACGCTGAATGCTATTGTCCCGAATATGTAACTACCTAGAATTACGTTGTCCCGTGATAATGAAATTCGAAGTAATGCAATTCAAGGAACTGGAACTCGCAGTGATGGTTCCTCTGTATAAACTCCAGTTTTACTTACCGGACAATCGTAAATTATTCTGTGGCCCTGTTCATAACCCACTGGTCTACCTACCATAACACGATTTGAATCCTACCAAACTAAAGTTTTGTATGCAATTTTTTTTTTTTATCGGAACTGTGCTTGTGAGGTAAAGACTCACCAGCTGCTATGACCTAAACGAAAAAATCATACTTTGGGAGCCACACCATGTTTTCAAAACTGACAAAGACAAATATTTAAATAAAATCTCTACGTCGTTATTTTTATTTTATTCCATAATAATTCCATCTGATAAACGAAAACTCAACTCGTAAAGTATACCTTGACGTATACTTCGTTCCGATATACAACAGGTAGCAATGAGTTGCATGTGAAATAATCTGAATCGTGAGTACAAAGGTTCACCAAACTAGCCATAATATTGTGCTACAAGAACTAATTTCGTTGCATGATGTAATTAGCTCTGTAATGCCTTATAGCGCTTGTGCCTACGAAAAATCAGTTGATTGTGAAAGAACCTTGCAGCATATAAGTGCAATGTGTTATTGAAAAAAAGAAATTGAACAAGCTCAACGATACACACGAGAATGCCAAATCATTATATCTAAAATTAGTGTTTTTATGATTACATTTCCAAAAGGGCGATTTTTTGTAACCGCATAACATTCACATTGAGATTATGCATGAGCCTTACAATCTAATAGCAAAGAAATTTCTATCAGAATTATTTACTGACTATTCACCCAATATACGATATGAGCTGTACAAATTTTCAGTCTCAAATAAACAGTTTTGAGTTCCTGGTAATTTTTAGAAATTTTAGTTTCTTCCAATACTGCCATAAAATGCACACTTGGTGTTCCATTTACTCAATGCCTACTTTTGTCGAATGTTACAAATATGCGGTTATGGGCAGTGTAGCTTAGGCTATAGAAATCGACTGGTGAGAACAGATTTGATGGAGATTTTTCTGTATATTAGCTAAAGGACCAAGTAATCCCAGTCTAAATCTTTCCAATCGATTCAAAATCAATACAAAAACATCTAATATAAGGCAATTTTAAATTGTGCGTTTGATTTTACTTTTTCGAGCCTTCAAAACGCTTATCGAATGGTGGGTGAAGATTTAGATTCCGTAACATAAACAATTTTAAATAAATTAAAATGTGTGGACTTTTCATGATTCTTACTTCGGACGCTTCCATAGTTTTGCCTCACTTTTCGGACACTTCAATTCGTGTTCCGGACAGCCTCTGAAAATCTTAGATAGAAAAGTCAAATCATCATGTGAAATTGTTAAACTAGTAGAAGCACATGTAAGGCAGTTAGGCATTTAACATTTTCATTGATGTTTTTGGTAAACGCTCGAGCCTCAAAAGCGAAAGCTTTGTAATGGCGTAAATTGAAACATTTCATTTGAAATGTTTCCTATGCAAAGTATTGTGTCCGGAATTTGAAAGTGATTATGAATCAAAACAATACCACAGATAACAGACGTTGAAGTCCGATTGTTTAACTGTGTAAGACAATTTAACGGTCATTTTGAATGGCAACACAAGTAGCAACATCGTTGTGGCGCTGTCATCGCTAAGTTCACATGACGATGTTAGTGGTGAATGTGAAACATTTCAAGGTACTTATATTCACCACTGATTGACGCAATCCGTTGTGCGGCAACGCTAGTGATTGAAAGGAGTTTCTTTTTGAATATTTACACATGTTTTCAGAAAATTTTTGACCTAGCATAAACATCTGTTATCTGTGACAATACCATCTGATTGATTTCCAGCTCTCGCATTATCTTAGCCAAGTAGTTTTATTATTATAAGCAATGCTTCATCTATAATTGCTTATAATAATAAAACTGCTTGGCTATGTCAGCTATATGTTATTTTGCCTTGGTGTTTTAGGTCAGTCATGAACTCCGTGGGATTCAGGCCATTAGATCTAGTTTAACTTCTGATCTCTTTAAATATATTCCGTCAAGTTTTAATTTCAACGACGGTTTTAGATAATACAATAACTTTTTGGAGTACAGACCTTAACCCCTCTACCGGCAGTTTCATTTTTTACCACTAAAAAAATATTTAAATCGCGATAACTTTTTAGTTTCTCGATATTTTTGAACCGATTTTTCACAAGACCTCAAAAAACTCTTCAAGTTTAAGAATTCATGTCGATATTGAACATTGGTGATCTAGTTTTGAAGAAATTTCGATGTTCTTTGGGGTTGGTTTCTCCATATAAACTGTCTTTGGTGGCCATTTTGTTTTTGGCCAAGTTATCAAACAAATATAATGTGTACTATACATTACCAAGTAATAGGAAGCTACCCTGAAAAAATCATACAAATCGGTTGAGTATTCTTGGAGAAATTTGAAAATTAAGAGATGAGGTTTTTTAAAGTTTTCAAGATCTTTATTTGTCCAGCGTGGTACCAGAAACATAAATGCTCATTACTCCAAGACGGCTGCACCAAATTGCCTAATTTTTTCACAACATACTTGCATTAATGTTTCAATTCTAGGAGTGAATATCAGAATGCGATAACAATTCTGTTGCCTTAGATATTTACGTGAGTTATGACTATGCGTCGGTCCTCCAAGGAATTTTGGAATATCTCCGGATGTAGACGACCAATTATTAATATCGACACATATTCTGAAACTGGAAGAGCTTTTTAAGAACTTGTGAAATAATGGTGCAAAAATATGAGGAAACAAAAAAAGTTATCGCGATTTGAATATATTTTTAGCGGTAAAAAATGAAGCTGCCGGTACACAGTGATTTTTTTTTGCCGATTTTGTGATCGAAATAGAATAGCGTCTAAACCGTTGGTTTTAGTGAAAAAGTTTGTTCAGAGAAGTTTCTTGATTTGTAAAAGCGCTTCTTTTGATACTAGCGGCCAGGTGATTAAATCACCTAAAAGTGAGATAAAAAAATATTTTTTTTACCTGTTTGAGATAGACGGTCGGTGTCTTCAGCAAAGTTGTAGCACATGTTAATTCATGATACTTTGTCGAAGACACCAAATTTCTATCTCTCATACATTACTAGATATGTAATTTTATCTTAAAATGACCCTTAAAAATCAAAATTTTAGTATAACTTTTTTCTAAAATTTTTGACATTTTTTGTGTCTTCTACAAAATTGTTCAACTACCAAAACTACATGTTTTTGCTGAATATTGCAACTTGCTATCTCTTATGGTAAAATAGTTATTTTCAAATAATAGATTTTTATGGGGCTTTTTTGGACTAATAGCATTAGTTTGGACGCAGATTGACGCACATAGCGATTTGCGATTCTGAAAGGACTATTTTTACACTTTCAAATGACACTAAGAACTTTTGGCCAGAAGCGGTCTATTGGTTTTTACGTTTAAACTAGTTATACCATAAAAATGCATTTTATTGCGGTTTTACGACTTTTATCTCATTTTCATTACGTTATTTCATATTAAACATGTTGCATTTGATACGTTATGACCATTTTTATAATTTTTGATACATTCCCTCACCCACAAACTTCATTTAGCATGAAAATGTTTTTCTTTTTTATTTTTCTTTAAGTCATAACGTTTGACCCAACTTTTGACTCTCCATAGAGCGTTACGTCGTTTGTGAACGGTGCAACTTGTTTGTCACGCAACGATTATTTGTTACTCTACAAAGTAACATCCATGCTCATATCAAAATTTTGCGATACGCAACATAGCTCTTACTTGGAGCATCGGCCTAATATGCCGGTAAACAAATTAAACAAACAAATGAAAATGATAAATCATGATAATAAGGAATGGTACAACTGATTCATAATCAAATTTATACCTGTATTTGTTAAACCCGACATTTTTCAACAGTTCTCACTGAATTCACAGAGTTGCTTACAGTTATAACAGAATTCAATAATATGCACTGAAGTTAAAGTTCTGATTCATGTCCAATCGGTGCTCACTGTCACAGTTTTATATCGAATCAGCAAATACGTTGTCTGTACTAGTATAAGTGAAATTTACATTCACTATAGAAGTGTCAGCACACATATTATTGTCGATAGTTTTGTTTAAATTTTGTTCCTACATCATAGAAGAATTTGTATAACACGAAGAGAATTTTTATTAGCTATGTCGCGTATCGCGAGATTTTGAAAGGAACAAGGACATTACATGGTAGCGCCACAAATGAAAGTTGTAACGCTCTATGGAAAGTCAAACGTTATGACTTAAACAAAAATAAAAAAATAAAAGCATTTCCATGCTAAATGAAGTTTGTGGGTGAGGGAGTATATCAAAAATTACATAAATGGTCATAACGTATCAAATTCAATATGTTATATTGCTGTGTGCGTTTGAAATGCAAATATCAAATGCGGGAACACTAAATGCGGCAAGATTTTTCAACAAGGAAGGCGAAGTCAAAGATCATTTTTCTTTGCTAGGTTGGCGGTGATATGGATCATGGTTGCTAAGCTTCCTTTGATCGCTTTGTGTTACCGCATTTAAAGCTCAGTTAGACAAGATTTGCACTTCAAACACAAACAGCAATATATAAAATAACGTAGGAATAAAAACGAGAGAAAAGTCATAAAACCGCAATAAAATGCATTTTCATGGTTTAACTAGTTTAAACATAAAAACCAATAGACCGCTTCTGGCCAAAAGTTCTTAGTGTCATTTGAAAGTGTAAAAATAGTCCTTTCAGATTCGCAAATCGCTATGTGCGTCAATCTGCGTCCAAACTAATGCTATTAGTCCAAAAAAGCCCCATAAAAATCTATTATTTGAAAATAACTATTTTACCATAAGAGATAGCAAGTTGCAATATTCAGCAAAAACATGTAGTTTTGGTAGTTGAATAATTTTGTAGAAGACACAAAAAATGTCAAAAATTGTAGAAAAAAGTTATACTAAAATTTTGATTTTTAAGGGTCATTTTAAGATAAAATTACATATCTAGTAATGTATGAGAGATAGAAATTTGGTGTCTTCGACAAAGTATCATGAATTAACATGTGCTACAACTTTGCTGAAGACACCGACCGTCTATCTCAAACAGGTAAAAAAAATATTTTTTTATCTCACTTTTAGGTGATTTAATCACCTGGCCGCTAGTATCAAAAGAAGCGCTTTTACAAATCAAGAAACTTCTCTGAACAAACTTTTTCACTAAAACCAACGGTTTAGACGCTATTCTATTTCGATCAAAAAATCGGCAAAAAAAATCACTGTGCGGTAGAGGGGTTAATATGTAAAAGCGTAACCTGAGATCTTTCTAGGGAATATGAACAAGGTTGTACTTAAACAGTCTTATTCAATTATACTCTACCCAGATTGAAGTTCAATGACTGTTCAAGGTTTTTCAATAACTACTTGGAGTACAAGTCATCCGATCTAAAAGCGTAGTAAGTGACTTCCAGAACCTTTCCAACTAGGATTGTAGCTATCCTTACCGACTCATAAGTAATGTTAGGTTTTGTACCTCATTTGTTCTCAGATCTACAAGCATAATTAATCATTTTTCGAAGGTTTATTCACAACATTTAAAGGCAAATAAGTGCTGCCAAGATTACGCAAGAGCTTCTTTGAGTACAGGCCTTTAGATCTACAAGCGTAAACGATTCCTACACAAACTTATTCAACTATACTTTTCCAATATTCTAGTTCAAGGACTGTTTAACTTTACCGAAAAACTACTTTTGAATCAGATCTACAAGCGTTATAAGTAGCATTTCAGAACCTTGCAAACTAGAATAATAACCATACAGGCTCATATGATTAGGTTCTACCAAATTTCGTGTTCAACGATTGATGAATCTGATGATCCAAAAACTTCTTCGAAAACAGGTCTTCTTCAAGCTGAACTAGTGATCTTTCAAAGGTTTATGCACAACATTCATGTTCGAATTAAATATTGAACATTCCTAATTTTTAAAAATTAGTTAAATACTAATAAGATTGCTTGCATTTCAATTAATTGTGAGCTGTTATTCCGTTTTAGGGCCGATCGGCGTCGGATTTATTACCATTAAAGGTTAAGCGAGAACTTCTTTTAGTACAGGCCTTCAGATTTACATGCGAAACCAAGTTTTTTTTTCGGACAAATATAAAGAAAGGTGATACCTATACCAGCCTTTTCAATTATACTCTACTAAAATTTGAGTTCAACGACTGTTCAAGATTACCCGAGAACTATTTGGAGTACAGGATCATACCTACAAGCATTATGTTTCAGAGCTTTGTGAACATGAGTGCGAACAAGCTTTGTATTCCACGTCTATTAGAAGTTATCTTAGAGCTCTAATGCGATTTGTAATTCAACGAATAATATGATTTATAGTTATCTCTTATTGACGTTGCTGTTTGCAGAAATCAAAAGCTTGAATCGAAACAGCTTCTGATTTGTACAGACTGCAACGCCAACAAAAGATCATTGGCAGTTTCCTATGTCGATAGCATTTTCTCCGAATAAGGTTTATATTCATGAAGGGTTATGAAGATTTATTACATAAAGTTAATCTTTGAAAAAATATTAATTTTGCTTGTAAATTCGAGGGCAAATATTTATTGGAGCTAATTAATGACCTGGGGCCGTAGCTGAAATTCAAATGAAGGGGGACATTTTTGTATAAGCCCATATGAGTGTAAAGCCTGTTGATTTATTCTCAGGAATTTCACTAGTTACGTTTGTTGATCTAAAGTCCTCTCTTCAACGGAGCTCTTGTATAACCCCAGAAATTCTTTGGGCTCCAAATTTGATAGAATATGTTTGTATGAGTCTGCTTGAGTATGAACCTTATGTATAAACCTCGGAAAGATCTCTCATTACGCCTACACATACGAATGCTTCCACTCAAAGAATTTTTAGCACCCCACATCATTGCAAACCTTCTTGATTCATTTTAAAGATTGGAAATCCATTCTTAGATGTTTTAGATAACCGGAAACAATACATGATTTCGAAAGTTTATAGCACATATATTTTTTAACCCTGTTTGAGTGTATACCTTATTAATTAACGTCGGATATGTTACTGGTTACGCCTATAAATCTGAAGGCCATTACTCGATGGATTGCAATGGAAACCTGAAAACACTAAACTAGGTTTAATGATTGCTTGAGCCTACATGAGTGCAAACCTTGTTGGTTTATTTCCAAAAGATTACTACACGCTTAAATGAAGTTTAAAAAAATTGAGTATGATTTGCTCAAAATCGATCTCTTCTGGACCAATACATCATTTGTGTAATTTTAGCACATACCAAAAACTGCTCCTTTGATGATTTATTTAGCTTTTTCGCAAAGTAATTGACACTTGAAAATGTTTTTTTTAAGTATGAAGCTCGGTTTTATTAAATTTGCAAAAAATGATGAATAAATCAGCAAAAGATCGATTTTCAGCATGTGTGAAAATTACACACAAATGTGTTGGTCCAGAAAAGCCCTTTTTTGTGAATTTTTTTTCAAGAGAATGATTATATAAAACGATTGATCTGATGTGCTGTACTGAACAGTGATCTTGAAGAACTCTAGAACGCCGTTGCATTCTAAACTTGATAGAATATGTTTGTTTGAGTTTGCTTAAGCTTGAACCTTATTCATGAAGGTCGCAATTTTCGAAAGTATTTCAGAATAAGTCTAGGAGGAATCCCAGGGAGATTTTCGAATAAAACCTAAAGAGTTCCCGGCTATTTTGACGAATTTGCCTGAGATTTTCTTCGAAAATTTAGTGGACGCACTTGTAGTAGTTTCTGGAAGAATTTCTGAAATAGATCTTGTATGAATACCTTAAAAAATGCTACCAGAGGAAGTGTTGGATAGACTCTTGGGAAAATGCAGGGAAAAAATCCAAAGTATCCTGGGACGCTTGAATATTTTGAATTTATTTATCCAAAAATCTTAGGAGGAATTTTTGGATTTATTGTTCATAGAACTTCAGTTACCTAAAAATGAAAATTAATTAGTCTTAGAGTAGTTGCTCATATGAGTGATTGTGTTAGAACATCAGAAGATATGCCTGCAATGATTTCAGAAACAAATCCTAGAAGAAATCTTGAAGCTGTTCTCATTGGTATCTATGAATGAACTTTTGGCGAAATCTTTGGATGTTTTTTATTAACAATATTTAGAGAAAATAATTCTTTGATCAATTATTGATGGAATTCGTATACTCAATACATTGTTAGTCTTTCAAAGTGGACCAAAATTGAGATTCTGTTTGAGCACCCCTGCCTCAAGAGGAACTGGCCCGGCACAGTATGATGAGAAGGCACCGAAAAAAAACAAGAGGCAAAACCGAAGAAGAGGAAAAATTATATATGAGGTTAGCCCAAGCGAAGCGCGGTGATGCCTATTGGATGATGGGGAAGATGATGACGAGGACGATGATGATGGGATACACGTCGCCTTTCCGGGCAACGGGTCCGTCCCCTATTCCGATTGGAGGTGGAACCGAAAGGAGAAGAAGAGGGAAAAAAAGCGCGAGGTCGTAGTAATGATGACGAGATGGAATTCGAGGGATTACTTATCTGGGTTTAATTCAATTTGGTTTTATATTGTTTGTGCTTCGGGTGTGGAGCTGATTGGAAACAGCTGAGTAACAGAGAGCACTGGAACATAAAAAGCTAAACGAAAAAGATGAAGGAGAAGAAGCAGGAGGAGGTTTCGATGCAAATTGACCGATCGGCGTAAATGGTCGGCAGTAAATGCTGATAATCGGTGCGGCATTAGATGGACGTGCCATCGGTATTTGGCTACTGGTTGGATGGATGGTCTGGTCTGGTCGGGCGATAATTATAATCGAGTCAACGTAATCAGAAACTGTTATTAAAATACTTTGTACGAGCCACATTGTGCTTCGATGTGAAGTGTGGATTGAAAATAAAAGCATCAGCTCTAGTATATCAAGTGTTCATTTTTGTTGTCGCAAATTGATGGGCTTAAAATGAAGTGAAGTGATTTGAAAGATGAATATTTATGGGGGTATTAGGCTTCTTCAATAGGCACTTCCAATCGAATGGTTAACACCTGCAATATAGTAAGCTGTATGATCTAATTCATACATTTGCGCTGATATTGGATATAGTTGTATGGACCAATGTCCGAGTTCACGAGTTCTCTAACTATGCAAAAACTTATAAAATCCTTTAATTTTGTGTCATGATGTTAGATTACATCTGTTCATAAACACATTGTCATTTAAAATAAAATGAAATTCTAAAAGTATTAGTTTTAGAGCTTCTCAGATATCATCTAAAATAACGTAGTTTTCAGCGCTATGTACATACTAAAGATGGAAAAAAGTCTTGTATTAGATTTATCATATTCTAATACAATTCATTTACGCTGATTGACCAGATTGTACACGATTTGTACTATTTATCATCATCGCATGGTTAACCAATTTTTTAATGATTTCTATTATATAGGTACAGGGGCCCACATAGCCGTAGCGGTAAACGCGCAGCTTTTCAGCAAGACAAAGCTGAGGGTCGTGGGTTCGAATCCCACCGGTCGAGGATCTTTTCGGGTTGGACATTTTTTCGACTTCCCAGGGCATAAAGTATCTTCGTACCTGCCACACGATATATACGCATGCAAAAATGGTCATTGGCACAGTAAGCTCTCAGTTAATAACTGTGGAAGTGCTCATAAAGAACACTAAGCTGAGAAGCAGCTTTGGTTCAAAGTACGTCCTGACGAAAGTGCTAATGTAGTATTGATGAGAAAAATAACTTACACCTTCCTAGAGTTACTTATTTAGTCCCCACGTTGCATTTAAAGCACAATAGAAAAACAATTGCTTTATTTTTAAAAGTCCTTTCAAAGTACGTTGACAATCATCAAAATTGGCACCACTGCTGTAAAAAAATCGATTTTTTTACATATAATTTTCATAATATTTAATTCTGAGATAACAAATTAAAAAAATCTGGGAAAAACGTTCACAATTTCTTGTAGATCGATAAATAGGCGTACATGACTTTAAAAGTGTGAGACTTTTAAGTAAAACTACCATAAAGAGTAAAATTTATACTTAAGACAGCGGTTTAAACTCACGATTTAGCTTTCGTTTATACATATATAGTTTCTTCAGTAATCTAAACTAGTTTTGAATACGCTTTTTACTTTTCTCTTTTGCTGGGAGTGAAAGGATGGTGTATCAGCAAATTTGGCCTTAAATTGATGTATCACTAAAGTTTTCTAATGTCAGAGAATGGTGGAATATAATTGATGTTTTTAAAGTTTTACCTTTAGTACAATAGTAAAGGATACAAACATACAATTTGTTAAAAAAAATGAGGATTTTTGATTTGCGAAAACTAATGTTAAACTTAGACAAACAGCTTTTCTTAGGAATTTTTTGAAAACCTATTTAGCTCTTCAACCAAAAGCATTTTCTAAGATCTCATATTTTCACAGCATTGTAGAATAATAGTTGAACGATGCACAGAAAACCGATTACGATTGTATCAATAAATTAAAATGATATTGCATTAACAAAGTGTCCACTTTATAAAATGAACAGTCCTTACTCAATGAGAGATTTGAAGTTATAACAATTATGAGTGCCATAAACTTTTCGGGTAAATGGGCTAGTTGAGAAAGTTGCATTCTGGGAACTGGCGTTCAGTGAAACAACATTCGGGAAATTGAAATTTGAGGAAAAGTATGATACCATATACTACATATGATGATACTGAACGCCAGAGATGCACTTTTAATGTTTATTATTACGGTTGTTAAGAAAATTGTCCGGTTTGCGGTAGCCGCAGAGTTCTACCGCAGCTGTCAAAGTTCTACCGCAGGATTCGAAATCATTCTATCATTGAAGCAAACAATTCAATCATAGTATGCTTGAAAGAGAAAACGCTTTGAAAAATAGCAACAAACAGCAATCATCAAGACGGTATCCAGGGTATCATTGAAGCCTACTGATGATTTACCAGTGCAAATCAGTGATGTGACAGCTGCGGTAGCTTTTCGTTGAACCGTAAAACGGAAAGTTCTCCTTAAAATTGCAATATTTTCATTTCTAACGGTTGTGCTTCTTTCCCACAATGGGCGATTGAGATCGCAGCAGGCATCACGGGCGAACGGATGTGTTGAAAACTGATCTGTCACCATGGTGCTCCCCTGACCGTTATTATCAGAAAAAAATCTCCATCAAATCTGTGCTCACCAGTGGTTTTCTATAGTTAAGCTGCAAGTCTGGGCCCGTTTAGAAGTTGCGCCTCTTTGATTGTGTGAGTCCACAAATTGAAAGAAAATCTGAGATATTTTTAGTGACCGTGATTATCAGAAGAAATAAACTATCAAAATTCAGGTTCAAAGTAACTGTTTTTAGTTATTTGTAACCTTAGGGCGGAGTTTTAAATGAGATGACCAGCTAAATTTTTAAATACGCCCTTTTTGAAGTGTAACTTTTAAAATCATGTACTAATTTTAAATAGATTAATTAGGCATTCTAATACCTGTAAGCATGTTCAAATGTTTCCAATGACATACTGCACTTACAAGTCGTCAAAATCTTTCAAAATCGACATATTTTCCATAGGCTCAAGCGATATAAGGCATTACGGAGCCAATTTTGTGATGTTATTATTATTGTTCTAACCCAACTAGCTGCCCCTCGGCTGTTCTGGCTAGCTTTGAACTGATCCAGAACTTAATCCTCAACTGCTGAGTAATGCACTATTGATAAATAGAACAGGTAAATTTATAAAAAATAACCCATTCTCAAGCCAACTCGTGAAGAGTAAGCATCAATACTTGAAATACGTTTAAGAAAAGTAAGAAATATTCGGTATTGTTTGGATTCTTTGATTTCAAAACCGTTATACTTGCAGAGCTTAATCAGGTCCGTCCCACTCAGGCTCAAATTGGGTACCACTTCCAGTACTGCAATCGGTTCTTCGGTAGTGCAAAAGGTACCCAAGTTTGACAGATCGCAGTACACTTTGAACGGCATTCTAGATTGCCTTATGAGCCATAAAATTTTGGGCAACTGCAAGGGACATGGAGCTCTTTAAATTGTCTTTGGCTTAATTCCACATGTTTTCCTTAAATATCAATACTCAAATTAACCTCTCTTCAAAATATTCTACCCCATGACCGCTAATTTAGCGCTTTAGGGGCCTTCTTTAGGTAACAGTCCACGGCTACAAAGCAAAGCCATGCTGAAGGTGTCTGGGTTCGATTCCCGGTCGATCCAGGATCTTTTCGTAATGGAAATTTCCTTGGATTCCCAGGGCATAGAGTAAAATTGTACCTGGCACACGATTCATGAATGCGAAAATGTCAATTTTGGCAAAGAAAGCTCTCAGTTAATAACTGTGGAAGTGCTCATAAGAACACTAAGCTGAGACGCAGGCTCTGTCCCAGTGAGGACGTTAATGCCAATAAGAAGACGAAGAAACGCTAATTGTATCTTCCCCGAATGTCATTAACCCGAGAGTCATCACCCTGAATGCATCATTATACTGAATGCTATTTTCCCGAATTTTTAATTACCTTGTATGACATTGCCGCGTGATAACGGTATACGAAGTAATGGTATTTTACCACCTGGAACTCGAGGTTTTGGTCTTCAGGTTCATGGTATACGGGGTAATGGAATTCAGAGGGTTTAATTTAAAAAAAGACTTAACTTACAGTTGTTGTTACCAGCAAATCTTAAATTGTTCTGTGACCATGTTGATTACCTACTAAACTAATCTATATACCATAACAGTTTTCGAATCCTTCACAAACTGATGATTTATCTGTAAACTTTCATTTTTTTCGATCACAAATTGTGCCTATGCAGTTAAGACTCACCCATTGCTATCATCATTGAAGACAAACGAAAATAAATCATACTTTGCTAAACAAGCCCTTCATAGGTAATTGTCGTTCATTTAAAATTAAGCTCTGTAATTGCTACGATTTTCAATTCCATTAAACTAAATAATAACGGATGGTCTAAATTTTGCATTATTTTTTTTTCTATTTTATATCGCTGCTTTCTGCATCGTTAATTTAATTGTTTCCATATTCTGCTATCCATAACCGAAAACTCAAGTTCGAGAGTATTCTCTGACATCAACTTGCGCTTCGATGTACAACATATTGCATGTTCAATTTGGTTACATGATGAAATTGGCTCCGTAATGCCTTATAGCATTTGAGCCTACGAAAAATCAGTTAATTGTGAAAGACTTTTGTGGCATGTAAGATCAATGTGTCATTAGAAGCATTGAACATGCTTAACGGTATTATAATGCCTAAATGATATATATAATTTTAGTGTATTCAATGGGGGCGTAACTCTATATTTTGTTGATCTTCTCATTCAAAACTCCACCTAGAAGTTACAAATAACGTAAAATAACACCGAATTTGAATGAAATTTTGGTGGTACAGTCGACTCTCCACATCTCGATGTCTCTCCCTATGTCTATGAGATCTTCGGTCCCCTCAATCTGCATACATTTTCACTTTCCATATCTCGATTTATCCCTATCTCGATGTGAATTTCGGGCGAGGGACGTTTCGCATAATTTTCTGGGTGGACGTTTCGCATAATGGAAGTTTGGCATAAAGAGAATTATATGCCTTCTTTAAAATGCTACCTGTTCTTATATGAAACTGCTTTATGCGAAACGTCCATTATGCCAAACGTCCGTATGCGAAACGTCCTTATGCGAAACGTCTCTATGCGAAATGGGTCATCCCCGTGAATTTCATTCCCGATTTTCTCTCCGTTGTCGATATGCCCATTATTAAAGGTTACTAGACTAGATTTTAGGGGTTGAAGACAATTTGCGAATAGGAAATGACGTCTTTTTGTTTTCAATTTTCTTGGTCACGGAGTGATTTTCAATCTAGTATTCATTAGAAATGTGTTTTATGTCTCAATCTCTCCCTATCTCGATGGTCCCTTCGATATCGAGATATGGAGAGTCAACTGTTTATTTCTTCTGATAATCACGATCAATAAAAAGCCGTTTATATATCACAGATTTCTTTTGAATTTGTGGACCTATATAATGAAAAGAGCGTAACTTCAAAACGGGCTCTACGATCCGTGGTCATGTTTATATAGTCTCCGTAAATTATTAGGTAATTTTACATTAACATTAAGAACCCTATACTTTTTCATTTACCTGATTTTTATCATTATAAAAAATAACCTTCGAATTGTATGACGCTTGAAATGTTGACTTACCGTATGTTCACGTTGTCTTTAGAGTACTGATAGGTGATTTTTAGGACTGAGGTTGCATGAATCGCATCACTTATTGAAGTAAATCGTGATCATGCAGCTGTGATCCCTCCTCATTTCCAAACCTCCTTCCCATAACAACAATGGAGATGCAGAGGTGATCTCGGTTTCGAGTAACAATGGATGTCACACCCTAATATTCCTTCCCTTCCCCGATGACCATAAGCACGTCGCCGGTGCCATTTTTTTTTTCTCGTTGACGATCCTGTGCTGATGTGTTTTTACGGTTGGCTTGCGGGGCCTTACACCAACTCCCTAGAATTCCGGAGATCCATTCCCCCTAAATCCTTAATAAAGCTATAATAATAATAATAATAATTCCCCCTTAATGTTCAGAGTCCTTCTCTGGCACTCGGACGATGATCAGTCTCCCCTGACATGGAGAACAGATGCTGTTGTGAACCGCTCCTAAGATGGAGTACAGGCGCTCCAGGTTTGCTGAAGCAAAAGCAAAAACTATAGCACTTGAGTCTACGAGTTCACCGAATGACCAGTTTTCCTAAAAAGTAGTGTAGTTTAAAAGAGACCAAGAATACTATTCAGTGATACAGAGATCAACAGGAAGGAGATATTTAGTTGTTCTCATCTAAACACTTGATTCCCAAGGCTCTGTGAACGGTTTAATTTGAAAGAATCGCCAATAAAATAAAAAATGATGGATATCAGTTTACCGGTTCATTCAGTGATCGATTTCTCTTTGTCGATTTTCTCTTTGGAATAGTACACGAAATTAAACCGATTTCCATAACATGTTACAATGCAGTATAACGAAGGACGATGAGTAGTTTCTTTTGAACCAAGATTAGCAGTTAAAAACAGTCGCTCGACTAAGTTATTAGCTAAAGAGAAAATCGGTGAAGAGAAATCGATCATTGCAGTTACACCTTTATGATACTCAACGCGAGATATGAAGTTATAACAATTATGAGTGCCAAAAACTTTTCAGGGAAACGGGCTAGTTGGGAAAGTCGCATTTTGGGAACTGGCGTTTTGTGAAACAAAATTCGGGAAACTAACATTCTAAGTAATGATAATATATACTGAACGCGAGAGATTCACTTTTTCTCTTTATTATTTTATTTCAAACGGCTGTGCTACTTTTTCCAGAATGGGCGATTAAGGTGAAACATTTTGGAATGCAAAGATGGCCGTCACAATGGCCGATTTGTGCCCCTACTCACAATTTCAAAGGCACTAAACTGGAGAAATAGTTTCCATACATTTCTGATCTTCTTATTTTAAGCTTTCTGTTAGTGCACATAGCCAAAATAAAAAGTTCATTGTTGTTGAATGCTTTCTTCGCGAGAATTGTTGCCTTTAAAGTTATAGTGCAATCTTTGTAATTGATTCCAAACCGTTTCACCTTAAAATCGCAGTATGTTTGCGCTCGATGCCGAACGGGTGTGTTGAAAACTGATCTGTCACGTTTATATCGTCTCCGCAAATCATTAGAAAATAAAAATCCCATACTTTTTCTTTACCTAATTTTTATTATTATAAAAATAACCTTTGAATGGTTTGACGCTTGAAGTGTTCACTTATTGTATGTTCACGTTTCACTGAGGTTGCATGAATACTAAATACAAAATATGCTTGTATGATACTAAGCACGAGATCTAGTTCGGTACAATGCGTGACTTTCAAAGAACGGAAGCTTTGGTCATGCTTATGCAACATTTTACGAAAAAGTATGCTCCATTCACACACCCTTATTCGTATGTGTAGATCTGTACTTCTATTCGATCAAAATTCGTCCTAGCTCAAGCACCACATCCTAACACGGGACCGATTCTACCGTTCCACATCATCGACCGCGTTTGCCATGTATCCACAAACCAACCGAACGAGAGAATACAGAACAGAAGCCAACAGAGGGCACACAATATTTTATACATGAACGCCAACACGAGGGCGCACCGGAAAGGACGACTGACGTGTGGTCGTGGAGCAGGAAAAGGTCCAACGACACAAAAAAAACTCCCTCCCGTTTAACCCCCAACCATAATCGTGGTTTTTCTGCTTCATGGCGTTACGTTCCAACTGGAATGGAGCCTGCTTCTCAATGTTGTGGTCAATGAGCTTTCTTTGCTAAAATTGCCATTTTTCTTTCGTATACCTCATCGTAAGATGGTACTATATGCCCAGAAAAATCAAGAAAATTTCCATTACGAAAAGATCCTGGACCGACCGGGAATCGAACCCAGACATTTTCAGCATGGTTTTGCTTGGTAGACGTTACCAATAGGCTAAGGCGTGCCCCATCTTGTTCGGTCATCGTCAATCCTTTTGCTGCACGGGTAAAAATGCGGCACTCAAAACAAGCAGAAAAGGTCATGATTTTGGGAGGAACGTGTATTTTCATGTTATAAAAATACACCATGACCAAAAGTCACGAAATCATGAATCTTTTTACCGTAACGCCAGCTGTACGTTACGTTTCCAAAGCGTAAATTCAAATCATCAAATCATAAACTATGTATGCTGGAACCATGAATTAAATTCATGAAAACATAAACACTATTCATGGATTTAGATACCTGTCATTTATGATTCCAGTTTTGTTGATGAAAAGTGGAAATTTGAGTCATGAAATCATGACGCAGGATCATGAAATCATGAATTAAGTTCATGAAAACATACAAACGTCAATTATGATCCCAGTATATTTGTTATAGGTAAACAAATAACATGAAGATGGATTTTGTGCCGGTAGTTTCGGAATAAATTGTGAGAAGAGTCAACTTAACGAGTGCCACATCTTTGGCAGGAACGCGAACATCCGGTGGTTAGGTTTGCACGCAAAATGTCAATTTAAACATCAATTGAATTGGCACATCGTCCCTGCGCTGCAAAATGCTGGTGGATTGTATTGGCGATGGAAAAATCCTAAACGACTCTGCGGGCGTGGAAAGTGGTAAAGATCATCCGGCTGCCGAAGGTTTGTGTGAGCTGCTCTATTGTAAGATGTGGAGAACGCATCACATCCGAACATTTAAATCCGCCGACGCATTTGTCAAGCAAAACCTTCGTCAATCATCTCCGGTACTGAATGATCAGTGTGAAAGCTTGTAAGTACATATTCGCACATTTGATAGCACCGGCAGTTTAATTGGGTCATCGGGAATGTCATCGATATGATGGCAAAGTTCTGACGAGCATGGTATTCAAATTAATCACTTCCGCAAACAAAACTTATTTATAATTTCACTGAAAAAAAAACACTACCGATCGCAAAAGACGTGTTGACTTAAATGAAAAAAGTGACAGTTGGATTTATGTAACGCCCTGAGCTCACAAATTCTTGATTAATAGCCATGGTTTCATGACTTATAGTCATGATATTATGAAACATAAAATTTTATGATTTCATGACTTTTTGTTCATGATTCCGGAAACGGATTTTTTTCCGTGTGGGCTAGATCTGCCGGGAACAGCGCTTCCCATCCCCCACTCTGGCTCCGCATCCACAATTTCGGAATTGATGAGAAGGGTTTAGTTGGGATGTGAAAAGGAAATCTATTTCACCATTTTTTGTTTGCCTCTGCTCCCTGGGAGTTCCATTGTTGGCCAGAGATGCATGCACACAATGGGGAATTCCGTGAATCCCGGAGAATCCAGGTTCGCGCCCCTAGAACCGACACGAGTAATGGTGTTTGTATGTCACGAAATAGCTTACGAACGGGTCAACGGATTTGAATGATTCTTTCTCAGTTTTGTTCGTCAGGGGTTCCGACGTATTCGTGTGTATAAAAATCCCAGGATATTCACCGGGAAAGTTGAAAAAAACGAGCGCGAACGAAACTGTCATTTTATATGAGACGATCAAAAGCGTTTTTCAACAGCCTACTTGATGGCAAGACGAAGTTTGCCGGGACCACTAGTACTCAATAAACCTCTTTTTCTACACCCTAATAGGGCTGCTCCAAAATGTGAAAGCTCACATGTTCTATGTGGAAGGAACTGCTGAGTGGATTTACTCGAGTTGGTATCCACCTCCGGTTCATCGATGGTGGACACATGTCAGCGTGTTGTTCGAGCGCTTGCTCCTCGTCCCAACCGGAAATGGGAGTCTACCACGTAAACGACGACGACGTGATGACAAACGGATGCCGTCGGTTGTAGTGACACGCGGTGGCCGTTAGTGGTCTGTGTCAATGTTTGCCTGCTCGTTGACGACGAACGAACGTGTGGATATTAGATTGGTTGAAACGAATGAAACCAAGTATCAAATTTAAACACAGATATAGGGCTCATCACACCCCTACTAGGCTAAGGCGAGACATAGCGAGAACCCCTTGCGAGCAGCCAGACTTGTTTAATAATGAATAAAATGAAGCACGAGAAGAAGAACAACTGGCAGGAGCCTAGGGCGAGTAACTACGAGAAACGAAGAGTTTCCTGAACGAAGACAAAAACGAACACTTTTTTCTTCCTGATGTTTTTCTTCAATCTTAGTTTATCACCTACGATTTTTTATTCATAGGTCGATGGATGAGGAGTACAGTGAGATATTTTATAACGCGATTATGAACAAAGATGGACATACATTTTTAACTTATTACTCCATAACAATCCTGAACCAGACTACAGAGCGGGACATATCAAGCTTGGAACAATGAACTAATACAAGTTACAATGTTTGCCCCAATGCTTAAACAAAGACAGTTATGGTGGAAATATCCTCCAAAAGTTTGAAATAATGTAGATAAAATCAGGATGTATAACACAGTTCAACCTTGACAGTACTGGGTGTCAACATCAAAGCTATAAAAATTTTGTATTTCTGTTTGCGTTTGACGTTCAAATCCAGTCTACCGTTTTGATTCATGTTGCGGGCAGCTTCAAATTCCGGACACTGTTCCTTGTATGGGAAACATTTCAAGCGAAATGTTTCAATTTTTGCCGTTCAAAAGTTCTGACTTTCGAGGCACGTTTTAGTCAACATTTCCCAAAGATATCAATGAAAAATTTATAATACTCAACTGCCTTAGACGCCTCTTTAGTGGTTTGCCAATCTGAATTAATGATTGGACTTTTCTATTTATGATTTTCATGAGCTGTCTGGAATTCGAATCAAGGTGTCCAAAATATGAGGCAAAAGTAAGGAAGCGCTCGGAATTAGAATCATGTAAAGTCCACACATTTATATTTATTTAAAATTATTCATGTTGCGGATTACAAATCTTCATCCACCATTAGAAAGTTAATTGTTTTGAAGGCTCGATAATGCGGAGGAATCATACAGAATGATTCATTTTATATGCTTTCTGATGAGTTATACTTCACTTAGGCCTTAAGTGTCCGTAATTTGAATTAAAACGGTAACTGGGCTTCAAATGCGGTAACACAAATTAATCAAAGGATACTAAGCAACCATGATCCATATCACCGCCAACCTACAAAGAAAACCAATCTTTTACATTGCCGTCTTTGTTCAAAATTTTACCGCATTTGGTGCTCCCACATTTGAAATTTGCATTTCAAACGCACACAGCAATATCTTTGCCATCGTTCGATCGATTTTGATGCGATTTTCTAAAAAAAATCTTAGGTGAGTTATGTTTTTAATTCATGCACACTTATTTTTTAATTCGTTGTTGGTTCCTATGTTACTTAAAAATGAAAATTAAGAAGAAAATGCAAGAAAACTGATAAATAATTATAAAAAAATCGATGGAACATTGATCTATTCCCTGTTTCAGTTTGTAAACTATTATGGAACACGGTTCTAGTAGAGACTCTAAAAGGCCACTTGCACTGATACTTTTCGAGGGCTCGAAGTCCATGTTTTTCCAACCAGTTGTGATTAAATATCGTGCCATGAATTATAAAGTGTTTCTGATCGGACTTTCGTTGTCATGTTTCAATAGGGCTCCAAATAGTCGATTTTGGAATTTCTTGTGCTGTTGTGAGAAGGCTTGAATTTAATGATTTTTCACATTTAAGTCAATTGACATCATCTCATATACTTTCTCTTATTTCTGGCGTTACGTCCCACCAAATCAGAGCCTGTTACTCATCTTACTGCTTCGCAAGCAGTTCCACATTATTGACCTGAGAATTTTCTTTTGAGATTGACCATTCTTTTCATTTGTATGCAAAAATCTCCAAACTGAAACACGTGATATACCGTTTTGATTCGTATTACGGACACTTAAGGCCTCTTTGAAGTGAGAGCCACCTAAAAGCATATAAATAAAATCAATGTTTACGATTCCTCAGCGTTATCATGCTATCAGGACACTTACCTTTCGAATGGTAGGTATAGATTTGAATTCCACAACTTCAATAAATTTAAATAAATAAAAATGTGTGCCCTCTTCATGATTTTTATTCCGGACACCACCTCACTTTTGCTTCTTAATCCGGACGCTTTGATTCAAATTCCGGACAGCTCGTAAAACAAACTTGAAAAAGTTAAATCTTTAAATAAACACTACCAACCATTAGAAAAATGTCAAAACTAGTTGAGCATTGTAAATTTTCATGGATTGCTATGGAAAAATCATTTTGAAACGAGTCTCCAAATTGGAAACTTTCGAACGCCAAATTTTGAAATATTTCAATTGAAACCTCTCATATACAAAGTTGAGTGTCCGGAATTTGAATCAGAACGGTATCATGTCAAGAAGAAAAATTTTCAATTATTTTTGAAAATAATATTAGATATTTTTTACATTTACCCGATTATTTTAATTTAAATAAACCTACCCTACACACTATTTTTTCGTTGAATTCAGAAACATTTAGCTAAGTTTTGTCTTGTTGAAGCAAATTTTGCTGATTCTGATCGATTTGCTGCATTTTAGAAATTTGTTGCCGATATTCAGAAATTTGCTTTGTTGAACGCTTCTGCTCTGGCATACTTTAGTAAAACATTGCTGAATGCGTCGAAAGTCGTCACTGAATTCAAAGTTCCCAATACATGCATCAGACATTTTAAACTGCTCTAAACCTTGTCGCACTGCAGACATAATTTTAGAACCTGTAATACACAGAATACATTGATAACACATTTTTAATAAATCCATAAAAATTCTTCACTAGCTGAAACTCGTTTGTTTTTCCAAGAAATATTTTAGTTGAAAGGTTGACTGTAACTATTTAGTCCTTTTCAACATTGTTGTTAAGATTTGACCACCTGTCAAAAAATTTACCTGGCTGAGATTTTCTTTATCCAATTGATGTTTTTTTTAAGTATTTTTCATCGATAATATATATGGGAAACTTACTTTTGATAGATTCTTGATGACCCATTTCTTCCACCGTTCAATAAAACTTCTAGAGAATATCTTGACAAAATCTACGAAAAAATGATCATTTTCGTTTATGAATAGACTATTGTGCAAATTTTCAAATTGGGGAATAAATACTCACACATCAATCTCCATGGTAGTTATCAGATGCACGCACCATCTATTCAATGCAACAGAATGCGATACACTAGGCGTTACGTGTTGATTTTGTTAGCTACGACAAATCCGTGGCATACGTGGTGGACGATATTTTGGAATAATTAAATTATTTAGGTAAACTCCAAACAGTTGCGTTATGAACATTTTTTTAGCTATAGTCATAACGCAACTGATTTCAGTTGCGTAATGACTACTAGTATATAGCATAATTTAGTACAAGAAAGTAGACCATTTCTTAACAGATTCAAGTGATAGAAGCAGTCTATTACGATAAGAAATTGCAAAAATTCGATTACATCAACATTTTAACTAGAGATGGGCAAAACGGTTCATTTCAGTCAACGGATCCGACCCGAATCACTCATTTTATTGAATCGGATCTTTTGAACGGTTCAGTGGATCAGTGGCTCACAAAATATGAGCGAACGGAAAAATGAGCGATTCACTCCCAGTTGCGCGACATGCGTCGTTCCTTTCGTATCTTTCTTTCTCTTATTCTTCCTTTCCTTTCGTATCTTTCTTTCTCTTATTCTTCTTACATTCTTCCCCAGAAACTCCACGATACACTCGGCTGATTTCCCCTACCCGAACCAAACGGGAGAAGCAAAAATTGTGCTTGCCATTCAAGTGACGTGGCGCGCAAAGCAATTGTACGTGTCAAGCGTTATAACAAAGTCGAGAAACGAACGAAAGAGAATAGTGGGAAAGAATCGGTTCGTTCTTTTTCCGGGTTACTTTTTGTCTGATCAGTGCTGATCAAATGAATCGACTCTCGCCAAAAAAGAGCCACGGATCACTCGTTCTTTTGAATGATCCGGATCTGTTGCCCCCCCTTTCCCCATAAATGTTATGGACGACCCCTGTAAAAACCAACACACTCAAT
Source organism: Aedes aegypti (assembly GCF_002204515.2). NCBI lineage: Eukaryota > Metazoa > Arthropoda > Insecta > Diptera > Culicidae > Aedes > Aedes aegypti. Next base: position 325,644,400 of record NC_035109.1, read on the forward strand.
CTGTTCGGTAAAAAAAACTGGGTTTTAGAACTACCGAAAAAGCTAGTAAACGAAAAAAAAATGTCAGAAATCGAAAAACAGAGATTTTTTACTCAAATTTTGCAGAGAGCTTTCTTTTTATATCATACATCGAAAAAAAATAAAACATGGTGAAATTTGATTTGGAATTACGCGTGGCGACAGTTTTCATTTTACTGAATTTTTCGGTAGTTCCAAAACCCAGTAAAATTTTACCGACCCCAGTAATATAATCTAAGTGTGAACTTTTTCGTATAACATCTAAAAATTTTGGAGTTTCAAGATGATGCCAAAAATTCAAAAATATTCAGAGCCCTTCGAAACAAAAGCCAAAATCTACGGCAAAAAAAAAACAAACTCATAGCTAAATACTAAAAAATAATTCTAATTGATGTGACAACAGTCATTTCGATTAGCCGAGACTGCAGTGTATTAATTAGTAGTTAACCCTCTAATACCCAAATTTTTATTTTCGATTTAAGTATTATTTTTCGTTATCTAAAATCGTTATAAACACGTTTTGGGCATTTAATTATTTTTTTTCGCAAATTTTTAAATTTTGGTTTTTGATTTTTATAATTTTTATTTTCGAACATCCCTAGCTTTTTTCATTTTTTCTTGAAGCCTTTTCTAGTTGTTGATTTTTGGTAATAATAAAAATTTAAATTGTTACGGTATTTTGAAAAATATTTAATTTTTAATTGCTTTTGTTTCATATAAACCACAGCTCGGGTTGCGTTTATTGTCATGCTTATTCAAGCTGCAAAGCGCATATTTAGGAACTATAATTTAATGAGAAGGCCTGGTGTGTCAGGAAGTTGTTGGTAACTCAAGCCTTTTCCCAATGAGACATGACAGACTACCCAGAATCCCGAGGACCTGGGATCGAATCCCATCCCCGACATAGTCACTTATGACGTAAAAAGTTATAGTGACGACTTCTTTCGGAAGGGAAGTAAAGCCGTTGGTCCCGAGATGAACTAGCCCAGGGCTAAAAATCTCGTTAATAAAGTCAAACCAACCACTAATTTTTAATTTTTTTACGAAGCGTATTTTATTTTCCGTGTAACTAACGGAAAAACAGGTTTGAAATTATTTTAATACCACCAGGTTCTTCGTTTGTGATAGGTTAATCGTAGAAAAATATAAAAGGTGTTATTTTTTATATTACACGTTAAATGAAGCCCAGGCATTTGTAGGTTATATAAGAATGCAATTTTTCAAACATTTTCTAAAAATACAAAAAAGTTTCAAAAGTCATAAAAAACTTTTCTTATATGCGTGTTATGAGTCAAGGTATAAGCCAAAAATAAAATCATTTTGATTTCCGAGCTACGAAAAAATACACAAAATTCCAAAGTGTACCCCGTCTAAAGGCGGGGTTGGGTATTAGAGGGTTAACCCTATGTTTTCCACGACTAAACCGACTAATTAATTCAAAAAAAGTATTTTGATTAAAAACACTTGATAAGATATTGTTGCACACGGGCAACATTTTTTGAAATCACTTCCATATTTTAGTTGTTTTTAACTAGTAAATTGATTGTTTTTTAAAAGTTTTACTTTTGAAACAAGTAGCTGACTACAGGTCAGACTCGATTTTTGTCACTACGGATCTTTTTATGCTGTTTTATTAGGATACACAAAAACTCTTTTTCAAACTCCTCTTTTCTTACAAACGTCTAAATCTGCCTGTTCTGCCTTACGCCCCATGCAGGAAAATAAAACAAATGATGTATTTTTGCATTGATTCGTTACAAAAAGTCTAAACCTATCGTATCGTATATTGGTTTCGTATCAAGAGTTGTGAAAAATTTGACTAGGGAACACTTATTTTCGGTTGAAAAACATATCCAGACCTGAACTTCCAGTTTGAAAACCTCATAAGCAGGAAGCCTAATTCATCCAAACAATTGTAGTGAAAGCCGCATTTCATCCAAATTATTTGTTTCTGAGCATCAATCAATTAAAATTAGAAGATCTGTCCCGGGGCTTAGAGGGTTAACTAGATAATACTCTAGTTCAGTGGTCCTCAGCCTGACTGGTTGTGCGGGTCACCCTTTTGCTCTTAAAACACGTCGCGGGCCACTAGATGTAAACATATAAGTTCGACCAAAACGACTCGATTAGAATTACTTTCGACCAAAAAAATTCGATTGGCACGACTCATTCAAACAAGTTTTTCGACATTTGTTACTTAACTTGAACGATTGGGGTCGATTTGAGACGAGACTCGACAACACTTACTTAAATTTCGTGCCAAAATGAACCAGCCTCTGATTGGTCCGCCAGACAGCGTTACCATCAATGATTATTGTACGATAGCTTCAGCACCTTCTGTGTTCAGCTTTTTTTTCTCTCCTTTTCAATTTTCAATGATGTGTACCAGTTTTCTGGCAACACAAGGATCATACAAGAGAAGAAGAGAATTAATAAAAAGCCAGGTGTCACATCTTGTTTTAGGGGTCGGCAGGTGATTTCTGGAACTTGCGTGTTTATTATGTCTGGCAGTTACTAGCAATTTCAATCATCTTTCCAAATAACACTGATATCCCTGGATTCTCAAGAGTTCATCCTTCGTGCAAAGATAAATGTTAAAAATTATAGGATTTCCGAAAATGAAAGATAAGGCGAGTGTATTATTTCATTAAAGATGAGGATGGAATTGACAAATCTTCAATATTATAAACATTTTTAATACAATAATTGTAACCAAGCATGGGAAACATTCACTCGAATATTGCATTTCTCTCGCTCACATCCACAAGCGGTCAAGAGTGAGATTGCCGTTTCTCCGACCAAGCTGAGTGTTTCAATTTCCAATGCGCTTTCTTCTTGTTCGCCGAGCGACAAGTTAGACAAAAACGGCAAAAGAATGATTCACTACCGACTCCTTGTACCAAAGGCATCCGATTGCTGTAGCGAATGATTCTTTACATTCCGATTCCGCACGAGTGGCATTCGTATTTGAGAGCTGAAGAGCGTTCACTGACTGGTAATACACAAGGCGAAATGTTTCAGTGAACGCAAAATCTGTACATTTCGCAGGAAGCTTTCAGTGATCGAATGGCGAACGCGTTCTTTCGTGTCTCCAATAGGTGCTCTCTCCGCTCCGTATATCTTTTCATTTTCGGTTTATCTCAATCGTTTACGATTCGTCGGGTTTGCGCTCACCCTAGTAGCGTTCGGCAGTCATTGAACATTCGCTGGCAGCAGATACTTTGCAGATATTTTATCGGCAGCGCTCGGGTGAGTGAGTGAATTTTCCCATGCTTGACTAGAACGTTGAAAACTTTGGTGCTTTAAAGAAACGATGATATCAGACTTGAAGAAACTTTGGGTTATCAAACAAGATGCGGGCCACACAACTCCAATATTCAAAATCACTCCGCGGGCCGCACAAAACCTTCCTGAGGACCGTATGCGGCCCGCGGGCCGCAGTTTGGTGACCACTGCTCTAGTTCGATTGTTCCTCCAATATCGAGTTGGCAGAGAATCTTCTGTGATTATTGGCCTGATTGAAACTCTCGAAAGGCAAAGAATTATTCTTACTTCGTATGTATTTTTCAAAAACATTTTTTGAATTTTGTATACTAGGTTTTTACTTAAAGTTGTGACATTTTCCAAAAATCACACTGAAAAAACATAGCTTATTTCCTCAGCATTGGATCGCCCAAAATTTTAAAATAAGGTGTCATTAGAATCGTAATCTTATTCTTATTCTTTGAAGTGCACACGAAATTTTTGCGGAAAAATCTAAAAACTACTCAAAATCAAAGAAACAGTCATTCAAGTCATCGTGCAAAAGTTTGGGTTCACCCCTCAGAATGATGTATGTATCGTGCAAAAGTTTGGGTTCACCTGAGCCACACGCAAATCATTTTTGTCAATATCTCTGCCATTTTTCAACCGATTTCAATGATTCATAGCTTTTTCAAACGCAATGACTGGTTTGAGATTTCATAGAATTTTCATTTTTCAAGTAAGTTCAAGTGAACCCAAACTTTTGCACGATATACCATACTGAGGGATGAACCCAAACTTTTGCACGATGACTTAAATGACTGTTTCATTAATTTTGAATAGTTTTCAATTTTTTTCCGCAAAAATTTCGTGAGTTCTCTTCAAAGAATATAAGATTACGATTCGAATATAAGATTAAAATTCTAAAATTCTAAATTAATGACACAATAATTTAAAATTTTGGTCGATCCAACCCTGAGGAAATTAGCTATGTTTTTTTCAGTATGTTTTTTGAAAAATGTCACAAATTTAAGTAAAAATTTAGTATACAAAATCCAAAAAATGTTTTTGGAAAAACACATACGAAGTGAAATGAAACAGTTCAAAGTATTTCTCTGTTTATGTTGAATTCTTCTGGCGTTTGTCGTCTTTATTACAATGATTCCAACATTTTTATTCTCGATATAAGATGATGAAAATTCCTCGTTTGCGTCTTTAACCTGTAACACCCGTGATGTTGAATTGTTCATGTCCTTCCTGCTCCTTATTCCTTCGGCCACAGAAGATGAACGTTGTTGTGCAGAAAATATACCAATAGAGACGAGAACTACTTGGGCACTTCCATGATCCATTTTGATATGGAAGGTTTTCTCAGCCAAATTGTCTGAAACTTTGATAAGAAACAATTCAATGCATCACATACTGTGGCCAAATATAAGCTCGGAAGCTTTTCAGGAACCACATGTCGAAATAAATCAAATGTGCCATGAATAGGATCCGACTCCCTATAAACCATCATTTCTCTCCGTCATAAAATAAGCGAATGAACTAATTTACAATGAAGTCACTCTGCTTCTTCCATCGGGAAGAAAACTTTTTACTGCAGGCCGTGTTTACAAAAAATGAACGTTTTCGTCGTGCATTCATCCACTTCATGTTCATCCGGTGAACATTCGTTGTCCGGATATTGGTCCGGATGTCATTTAATTTAAACATTGCCCGCATTTAGAGCAGAAAAGAAAAAGAAAGTCGAGGATAAAAGAAGACCGTGGATAAGTCCATAGGCCAGGGGAAGTGGTTCACCTAGAGTGAATTTCTGTCAGAGAAAAAGTAGATTTTGTATGAGAATTGACAGAAAAATGAATGACAAGTTCATCCACTTCTCCTGGCCTATGTAGTACGAACTTTTTTGTTTTGCTATAAAGCCAATCAGTGGTGTCTGCATTTGTAGTGCTGTCACAATGCCTTCAAGCATTTCTGATAATGATTTGGGGCTTATTATCAATGCTTATGAGTTGTATTGTCATGGGCGTTTGATTCTACCTAATGAACTAAATCAAGAAAATTTTGTGTTTGATCGATTGAAGTCAATTCCTAACCCCCTACCATTTTAAAGTTACGATAAACACTTTTTTGTTTCAAACATTTTTTTTAATAAATCGAACCTAACCGTCGATCGTAATTTACGATTCCCCACTGTAGACGCTGGAAACTCCCAAGGACTCCGGGTTTGGTTTTGTTAGGACCGTTGTTTTCCAATTTCCCTCCCGTTGCTGCAGCCTCTACTCACCGTCGATACCCTCGTCTCCTAGAAGATGTTGGTGCTGTTGATGTTGCTGTTGCTGTTTAAGTCGATAAAATCTAAAAGACTAACAAGAAAGCGAAAAAGGTAGAAGTTTTTTCAACTCACTCCTGCGCTTTGCTTACCTATACCCACACCTCTTTTCTCGTTCTTCGCCGTGTCGTTAGAACACTCTCCACGAGGAGTCCACGCCGACGAGCTGAGTAAATAAATAATAAGGGTGCCTCTGAACAAACTTTAAGATGACTTTCCCATGTTGTTGGTGTTGCTATTGCTGCTCCTGCTGCTGAGTGCGAGCAAAAATACAAATAACCGTGAGGATCGCTCCCCTCTTCAAGGGACGGAGAAGTGCCTTGACGGTCGTCGGTCTTTGGATTCCTGCACCTTTCGGGGAACACTTTTGTGAACCTCAATTTTCTTTAATGGCTTCTCTTCTTCGAATCAACCATCGAACCAAAGTAGGCAGGGGGAAAAATCAACGAAGGTAGATTCGATTTCCTTGTACCGAAAAAGGAAGAAAAAACACGAAGCAGGTTCTCAAAACACGCTTGCTTGCTTATAAATGCTACCTGTGAAGGACCAAATCGACCAAGAAGAATCAAGGCGTTTTCAGGAGGGTACACGGATGCAGCAAAAAAAAAAAAGATTTTACCTGCGGATATCTTGTTACGTGACATTACTTCGCTCTGCCCTTCTCGCCGTCATCATCATTGTCGTGGTCTCCTGCGATTTCAGAGATTGTCGTTTGCTCAGCCTACTACCTACTACTGGTACGGTTGAGCACATTCACAGTTCTAGCGAGAAGGAAATTGATGCTCCTTTGTGAGCCTTGAATATGGCAAAACTGCGTAGCATTTCATTTTTTTTTTGCGGTCCACACTATTATGTCACTTCTGTTCGTTTTCATTCTTCGTCGGGGTAATGGACCAGAGGGTTAACAGTTTCGGCCTATTGCGTAACAACGGCTTCTCGAGATGGTTAATTGAGAGCCTGATTTAGAAGGGGATCGAACCGAGGAAAGCTTGGACCACAAATCTATTTTGGAATGGCTTTATGGTTGGGTCATAATTTTGAGGTTTGTTGCTCAAGATTCTTCAGGATATTGTAGAGATTAGGATGCTTCTCAAGGAGTTTGAAACTGATTTTTAAAGATTTTTTTTTAAACAGTACAATTGAATCAACAAAACCCCTCTATTTGATTGTGTTTCTATCTGAAACCATGCATTGCTTTTTTAGAGAAAACTTTTCACGGAACATCGATCGGCTGCGATGACACTTTGGAAACCGCGCCGATTGCTTTTCGAAGCTTTTGCGCTATACAAGCATAAGGAGTGTAACGAAAAATAGTCGAGAACATTCATAACAATCTCAAAAATATTGAGTTGAACCTACAAACAACTTTATGATTAGAAATACCTTAGAATGTACTTCAAATAGTTGATGCGAGTATATCATTCAAATAAAATGGCATTTTGTATGAAAACAAACAACTAACAGATGGCGAATAAAATCTTGTACCCCTCTAAAAAAATTACAATGGTAAAAGAATATGTAAAATTTCAAGAAAAAGTGTGATATGATTGTGCTAATATATTTTTTGGCACGATTCTCATAATGTATTGACAAAATGTATTGAATAATTCATCAACCAGCAAATGAGAGCCAATAAAAATAAGACAAAAATAAGTGCTAAGAGAGCCGAAGTTGTGCAAAGTTATGAAAAAGAATATGGGGTCCTGAAGAGCTTTGATTTCAGGTTGGCCGGTGGCACTGCAGAATCGTTACCCGTTTTGTGGCGTAGTTTGTCAACGCGCCCTTTTGTCGATTTGCAATTTTCACGAGATTCAGTCAATTTCTTTGCTTCACAGATGATAGGAACTGGACATTGTCGGCCGAACATTTGAAAAGCCACGAGCTCGCCCAACTCTACGTGGAGCCCAGTATTCAGAAGGTGAACAAAGCTGGAAGAATACGATGGGCAGGGCATGTTGCAAGAATGCCGGACAGCAACCCTGCAAAGATGGTGTTTGCTTCGGATTCGGTTGGTACAAGAAGGCGTGGAGCGCAAATATTATTGGGTTGAGCAGTTTTTTCTGCCAGTATTTGTATACAAGATAAACAGGGATGATGTCAAAACACACTACCTCCACTAAGGGAGCGTTTACCCTATTCTAATAGTTTTCGCTTCGATTAACCCTTGATTCTCCGGTACTTCACAGATGGGCACTGCACGATGCTACGCATTGAGTGCCCCCATAAATTTCCGCTGGCTTTAATCAACCGAATTGATTCTCCCCCACGATAGCAGAGCGACGTGAGTTTACGAGCATGGGCAATGTGCCTCGTTTTGTTTCCCTCGTATGTATTATAAATTGACAGCTGATCTAGCAATTACAAATTTATGGCTCAGTTATAACAGAACGTTGATAGTCACGTCGGTAGTCAGGTCAGGTCAGGAGGAGAACTTGAACCGCATCGGGAAAGGCAACAAGGCGCGGCAACAAAGACTCACGCTGAATGGGGTGCTTTAGGATGATAACACGCCAATGGACACAGTTCACTGGCGAATGCGATGATAATTGATTTTCCTCGTCATTTTATTAGAGGCCATGTTGAACTTTGACAGATGTTGATTTAGTTCGGTAGGCAAGAATTACATAAGCTAAATTGTTGATTGGTGTGATTATCTGTACTAAAAAGATATAAAGATCTTAGTAAGGAAAAATATAACCCAATGAATATAAGTTATTGAATAAATTATTGATGACTTCGGCAGTGTATAACTTCTTATTCTTTCTGGCGTTACAACTCCACTGGGACAGTGCCTGATTCTCATGAATTTTCATGAACACTTTCACAGTTATAAACTGAGAGTTTTCTTTATCATTTGACCATTTTTATATTTGTATATCGTGTGGCAAGTACGAAGATACTTTATGGATCCCAGGCCGACAAAATTTCTATTACGAAAAGATCCTCGACCGGCGGGATTCGAACCCATGGCATTCAGCTTCTTGCTGAATAGTTGCACGTTTACCGCTACGGCTATCTGGGTCACACACTGTATAACATATCATACGAATTACTATGAAATGATCTGTACTTTTAATGTACAACAGCCTAATATATGGTAGATTTTGCGTTTTCAAAAATTGAAATTAGGTTTTACAAGCGTTGGCTGAGGCTATTCAAAAACTGCATTACGATGAGGGAAGTTTATGGGTATCATTTAAATTTTATGAACTATACATTCTCTTACAATGTGAACAAATTGAGCGTTACAAGAAGGTGAATAAGTAGCTAAATTGCAAATATATTTACTCTAATATTAATTTGATTACGTGGTGGAAATTCAGTTTAAAGTAAACATTATTTTTTTAAATATAGAAAAATCAGTTGTGTAACTCTAATCTGATGGGTTGACCCATTCTATCAAAAAATCTCTGAGAGTTTAACTTGTCTTGAAGGCTTGATTTTTTAAGGAGTAGCTAAGACCCTCCCCCACTCCTTAGAATACAATAATCTCCTTCTTCTTTAAGCGTTCTAAAAGCGTTCATATGATCAAGTTCTAAAAACCCAGAATATCTCTGAACACTTTGACGTACCTTGAAGGCTTTCAGATCCACAAGTGTAACCGGAGATTCCTTTTAAATTGAGTACATTCCGGATGCTGTATAAACTGAAATAAATTCCCAAAAACTATTTGAATAGAAACAGCTAGCAAATGGAAGTCAGATAGGTATCAGGTATCAGGTATCAGAAGGCCGGCTCCAGAGGCACGTTCCCCGCCATTTGGGAGATTTGTGCCATCGCCATAATTGAGCCTATTTCATCATCTACCCGATGGGAGAGGAAAGGGAAGGGAAAGATGGGAGGAAATAGGAGTGGGGTCCCTTGAAGAGGGAAAATTGCATAAGCGAATTGAGAGCATGTAGCTCCATACCACAATGGGTTCGAACAGTGCCCTAAAAAGGGCACTGCAAAACGCAAGAGCGTAAAGAGAGCCTATAGCTCAATACCACAGCGGGTTAAGAATGACAGAATGTCCTGAAGATTCAGGTTTCTGAAATCAGTTTCACTTAATAAGTGTTTACCAAGTAATTGGAATCGCAATTACGCGAAAATTGGACAGTTACATATCAGGTGATAAGAAGTTCCATAATCGGAATCACAACTATCACACACAAATGTATCAGCACGCTGAATATTTACCATGTGATAGTTGAGTCGGCAGTGGCCAGTCAAGGTTGTAACCAATAGACTGCAGTTCTGCTTTGACAGATTTGTTAAATACTTAGTCATTTTTGGGATGGCTCAGTAATGTACAATTTTGTTTGACGACAAGACTCTAAATTATTCCAATATTGCTTGTGCTGAGTTGCCGCCCAAGAATTTCTGGAGCTTCACACAGCACTTCGAAATTGAAATAGCTGCCTGAGGGCCAATGAAGTCATGCGATGCTCCATTGCGAGCTAATTCATAAGCCAATTCATTCCCAGCAATGGAAGAATAGCAAGGACCCATACAAGGTTTACAGAGTTCACTGAATTCAGTTCCTCAAATTGAGTTCGACGTGCGATAACAAGCATAGACCCTGAGTTGGCCGAAGCAAGAGCTTTAAAGGCAGTCTGACTATCTGACATATTCCTTTACAAATAGCCAGACGTCCACTCGTCCTGCGAAGGGACTTGTGAGGAACATTTCCTATAAGCAAAGTGACAAGCAATTGTGAGATCACTCGAAGCAAGGACAATTGTGTCCCAATTCACCGGAAGTGGAAACATCCAAATCACTAGGATTTCCAATGGACGCAGAGAATCCATGGTATTTGGTCACAACCAATTCCCAGTTTGTGGAGTATAACAAATGCAAAGTCTGCAAATTTACATTCATATGTTCATATTGAGATGTAGCGATGATCAGATAATGATTCATCATCTGATACATGTCAATTCGTCAACTCGTGACTGATTCTGTTCGAGCGAAGCATTATGTCTAACACTTCTTCTCTAGCAGATACCATGAAGGTTACTACAATAAGTAATCCAAGATTTGAACTACATAAGCATTCCATCAGACAATCAGCAGAAGGCCTTTTCATAGACAGTGAACGACAACTCAAATCATCGAACGACAAATCATCCATTGGGGATGGTTCATCATGTGGTAAATACACCACAAAACAAAAGACGTATTTCCTATTGAATATATAATATATGAACAGAAATATCAATTGTGACATCACATACATCTCTGGTTGTTAACTCAGAAATGAGTGTAGCAACGTCTGCGCTATTTACGAGCACGCATGCACGAGGCATGTCACGTGAGTATACCATTTCATGTTTCTGAAAGTAGCAAAAACTGGGTCCACAAGGTTATCTAGATAAAAGCTCACAAAAGTAAGGTTTTTGAACTAGCGCCACTTAAGCTGTACCATTTGCATGAGTCTACAAAAAATCATCGTTGCTGATATTTTATGCTGAAGATTGGTCTAACTAAGCTATCCTAACCGTAGCCACTACCCAAACTAGGCAGGATTAAGCTTTTCGCAATCTCAGCACGAAAGACCAGCAGCGAAAAAACCAGATCGGTATCTCTTACAAGTCGCCAAAGGCGAAAAGCACAGAATACACTGTGTAAAACGCATAATGCGAGACCATTAAGGTGAAAATTTAAACTAAATTACAACGTATTAATAATCCCACCCTTATTAAGCCTCAGGCTTGAAACTGAAGAAGGGAAGCCGATTATCTCGGAGAAACACAAGGTCACCTGCACCATTACTCCGGGTAGAACAGGAAGAGCATAATACTGTAGAGAGCGCCCTAATACTCCACAGGCTCCGTTTGCGGTTAGGTTTTATTTAGACCCCCCTAACCATTCATTCTTAGGCACGGTAAGCTTAAAGCCGCATGAATTAGGGGTCACCTGTTAGATGGACTTTTGCCACCGGAACAGGCAGTCCGTAGTGTTAATTCTTAGCCAGTTGAAACAACCGCTACCGACACTACGCGGCTATCTAGGCTGATCGGAAAAAGGAAGTTAACATTGATGATTAACTCCTGACGTGCCCCGAACAGCCATTAAATGCGGATGCTGTATAAACTGAAATAAATTCCCAAATACTATTTGAATAGAAACAGCTAGCAAATGGAAGTCAGATAGGAGAATGCGTGACAACTTCTATTGCCGGCCAGACAGAAAAAGGTTAGTGCACAGTTAAAAATAATGAAGATTACACGTCATGTAAACTTCGTTTATGCGATGTAAACTTGACATCATGTAAATTTAAGTCTGAAATCATGTAAAAATGTATTATATGTCATGTAACCACTCAGGAATCCAGGTACTGTAGTGAAGCAATTAATCATTAAGGCTCTTTTATCGAATAAATCTCGAGTCTGAGAAGAATTGAGTTCTGTTTGATCTTTCGACCTTGACACTTGCTTTTCCCGGGGCAAGCGACGAGGACAGGATCAAACATGTCGCGCGTCGGTCTCGTAAGTGAAAAAGTGGCGTGATCGGTGAGTTCGGTTGAAGAAAGTGAAAAAGTGCCGCGATCGGTTAGTTCTGTTTGATCTTTCGACCTTGACACTTGCTTTTCCCGGGGCAAGCGACGAGGGCAGGATCAAACATGTCGCGCGACGGTCTCGTAAGTGAAAAAGTGGCGTGATCGGTGAGTTCGGTTGAAGAAAGTGAAAAAGTGCTGCGATCGGTTAGTTCTGTTTGATCTTTCGACCTTGACACTTGCTTTTGCCGGGGCGAGCGACGAGGGCAGGATCAAACATGTCGCGCGTTGGTCTAGTAAGTGAAAAAGTGGCGTGATCGGTGAGTTCGGTTGGAGTAACTGAAAAAGTGCCGCGATCGGTTAGTTCTGTTTGATCCTTCGACCTTGACGCTTGCTCCTGGGCAGTGCGTCAAGAAAGCCCGAACAGTTTTTTTTTTTATTCTTTTTGGGTCGCGCGCTTATTTTTTTTCCTGAGTGCTTTTTTATAGCCGAGCAAACGAGTGAAGCCGAAAGTGGATTGTGGCTGCTCAGTCAAGGATAACGGATCAATTGGTGAGCTCGTTTCATGCTACTATTTCTAATCTATAAAATATATGATTTATCAACAAACTATGGATGGTTCGTCACTGTGAGTGTCGACACAAACTCTGATTCATGATTTATTTATGTTTAACATTTTTTTTTCAGAACACCTCTTATATACCTTTATTTTTGTAATTAAAAAAACGTTGAATGGTTCGACACTACAAGTGTAGACTTGCGAAAGGTTCACTTTATTCAACAAACTTTGGATGGTTCGCCACTGTAAGTGTCGGCATAATAATAAGAGTGTTCTATGATGTCCCAACCAATCGAGTTTTTTGTTTCTTTTCAAATGAGTAAAATATAATAACACATGCTTTCGTCCTGACAGCTGTAGGAATGTTACATTTAGGTATTTGTTCAACAAACTTTGAATGGTTCGTCACCTCAAGTGTCGGCATAATTTTCCTCTACATAGAAATTGTTCATAAAAAATGAAAATATTATATTTACGTATAAGCATGTATATATCTCACAAATCATTGTTTATCATGGTCTAATCGCTTATCAAAGTGAATCCTATGACCCAACGATCCTCCCCATTAACAAACATCCCTCCCAGTAGCCTTTGTGGAGATGCAGAGGCAAACACGGTCTCCAAAAAGCAAAGGTTACACACTAACATTCCTTCCCCCAATCCCACCTGACTGCAAGGACGTGGCCGGCGCCGTATTGACCCTGTATAAATAGAGGCACTGAATTATGCACACTGAAGAAGATTATGGCCAATCCCAGCCGAACTTCTAGTTGATTCTTTGTGCATTTTCACTGACTTCGGTCAATCACGGAATAGCAACCATTGATATGTGTAGTCAGTCTAAGCTAAGCTAAGCTAAGCTAAATCTCGAGTCTGAGAAGAATTGTCATTGGTTTGTATTTACCTATGCGTTCCCAATGTCTGTTTTGAGGATTTTCAAATCTTTAATGAGCTGCTAGAAAGTCATTTTAATTTTTTGAAACCAATGGCATGCGATCTGGATTTGTCTCAATTTGTAAGGACCGCAAAACGGAACCGGAACTTATGGTTCCGTCTAAATACGATTTTTAAAATCATTTCAATTTTTTGACTGGTACTTTTTGATATTTTTACTCACAAAACACTATCGAAATATATGTACAACCATATAAAGTTAAGTGATTGTGACTTCTATGGACATGAAAATCCGTTTACTTGTGCCAGATACGTTCCGAAAACCCCTAGGAAGGCGATCAACTTATGGTTCCGCCTAAATATGATGTTTAAAATCATTTCAAGTTAACACAACCATTCGTGTGACATATCAAAGTTCATAATTTGTTGATTAATGAATGTAAATGGCAATTAGAGAGTTCAATGACCATTCAGGGTTGACCTGGTCACCCGCTCATGTTTCAAATCATGAAATTTTATGTGTCGCCCAAACACTTTATACAACATTGTGGAACTGTCCATTTCCACCAGGACGTCCTATCTTGTGTGACCAGGTCATTCCTGAATAGTCGTTGAACTTTTTATTGACCATTCCAGCTTATTATTTGACAAATCATGAAGTTTGATACGTCGCATGAATAGTTTATACAGCATCGTCGAATTGGCCACTTCCGCCAGGACATTCGAAACATGTCTGGTGTGGCCAGGTTAATCCTGAATGGTTGTTGAACTCTCTAATGTTCATTTCCACTCATTATTTGTTAAATCACGAAGTTTTATGTGTGCCTTGAACTGTTAATACAGCATAGTGGAATTGGCCACTTTTTAATGAGGTTTGACCAGGTTAACCCTGAATGGTCGTTGAACTTCTAATAACCATTGTCATGCAATATTTGACGAATCATGACGATTGAGGTGTCGAACGAATGGTTCTGATAACAATTCTGGAATAGCCACCTCCCACGGAGTGGAATGGATTTTTTTTGTCACACAGAGGTCACATACAATTAATTTTGTAAGGTTTACGTATATCAATAGTGTTTATGTGTAAAAATATCGAAAAGCTTGTTGTCAAAAGCTCACTTGTCAAATAGAGAAATGATTTAAAAAATCGTATTTCGGCTGGTACTGAATCCAACTGAATCCGGAAAAACTTCGGAACCACAAGGTTAACCGGTTCATTTTGCGGCCTTTGCAAATTGAGAGAAATCTGAATCGCACAACATTAAGGTTGTAAAATGACTTTCTAACAACTGATTGAAGATTTGAAAATCCTCAAAAACAGACGGTGGGTACGTAAAGGTTAAAATAATGGTTTTTAATAAAATCTTAGGTCATGCTGGGTGTCCCGGGTTTGTCGGGACGCAAGAATTTAAATCCTAGAATATGAGAAATTTTGTAGGGGCCCAGATAGCCGTAGCGGTAAACGCGCAGCTATTCAGCATGACCATGCTGAGGGTCGTGGGTTCGAATCCCGCTTTTCGTAAAGGAAATTTTCTCGATTCCCAGGGCATAGAGTATCTTCGTACCTGCCACACGATATACACATGCAAAAATGGTCAATCGGCAAAGAAAGCTCTCAGTTAATAACTGTGGAAGTGCTCATAAGAACACTAATCTGAGAAGCAGGCTCTGTCCCAGTTGGGACGTAATGCCAGAAAGAAGAATATGAGAAATTCCAAAATTTCTTCATTTCTTATTGATGTTTATCTCACAGAAACACGTCTTTTTTAAAATGACAACATCTCTTCCATTGACCACTACCTTTGATGGTTAAAGTGCGCCAAAGACTTTTCGTTGTGAACAACATTCGGTACCGACGCCCGCCACGGTACGATCTGGAACGACTCAAGCTACCTGAAGTCGCAACTCATTGAAGCAGCGTTGCCGGATGAGGGAGAGCTCACCGAAGCCCCACTTGAGGACTGCTGGAGTAGTTCAAAGCGATCATCAATAACGCAGCGGAAGATTCCTTGGATTCATGGAAGGAAATCGACGGGGCGGTTGGTTTGACGAGGAGTATTAGACGGTTTTGGACGAGAAGAATGCAGCGCAGGCGATTATGCTGCAGCAAGGCACCCGTCAAAACGTGGAACGATACAAACGGAAGCAGAGACAGCAAACCCATCTATTTTGGGATAAAAAGTGCCGCCTGGAAGAGCTGGAGTGCGGAGAAATGTAGCAGCTGTATCGTTCTCAAGTAGTTCTTCAAGAAACTCAATGCATCCAGCAAAGGCTCTGTGCCGCGTATCGAAATGTGCGAAGATACTTACTTGATACTTGACGGGCTACAATTCGCTAAGATGAATCTACGCCAAATGGATGAGTCTTCTCCACTGGGCTCGGTCCTGGGCCAATCGCTTCCAGTCGCCCTGAACGTTAAGTGCCCTTAAGTCCTCCTCAACCGCAAAATGCCATCGTGTGCGCGGCCTGCCACGAAGTCGGCGGCCTCGTTCCTGGTACTCTGTTGAATATTATCTTTGCTTGTCGTTCTTCCGGCATACGGGCAACGTGACCAGCCCAACGCAGCCTGCCGTGTTTTATGCGCTTGACAATATCCACCTCTCTATACACTTGGTACAACTCGTGATTCATGCGACGCCGCCAGATGCCGTTTTCTAGTTTACCGCCGAGTATTGTTCGCAGCACTTTACGTTCAAACACCCCGAAAGCTCTCCGGTCGACTTCCTTCAATGTCCATGATTCATGGCCATAAAGGACAACCGGAAGGATCAGTGTCTTGTATAACGTGAGTTTTGTTTTCGTTTGCAGGCTACGGGACTTCAGCTGGTTACGGAGCCCGTAGAAAGCCCGACTCGCAGCTGCAATACGTCTTTTCACCTCGTGGGTAACATCATTATCGCATGTCACTAGTGTTCCAAGATACACAAATTCATCCACCACTTCAAACTTTTCACCACCTAGCACCACTTCGTTACCACTAACACGTCCGGACCCACGTTGACCACCAGCTATCATGTACTTCATTTTTGTGGTGTTGATCGTGAGCCCAATCCTCGCTGTCTCCCTCTTGAAAGGCACGAACGCCTCTTCCACTGCCCGACGGTCAATCCCGATGATGTCGATATCGTCCGCAAAGCCAAGGAGCATATGAGAACGTGTAATAATGGTACCGCTTCTCTGCACACCGGCTCTCCTGATAGCACTTTCGAGCGCTATGTTAAACAGCAAGTTAGAAAGAGCGTCACCCTGTTTCAATCCATCTAAGGTTACGAACGATGACGAAATCTCGTCCACCACCCGCACACTTGATTCCGATCCATCAAGCGTTGCACGAATCAGTCTAATCAGCTTCGCCGGAAAGCCATGTTCGGACATAATTTACCACAACTCGTTTTTCTTCACTGAATCGTACGCTGCTTTAAAATCTACAAACAGATGATGAGTCTGCAAGTTGTACTCCCGGAATTTATCTAGGATTTGACGCAGGGTAAACATTTGATCCGTCGTTGATCGGCCCTCTCGAAAACCAGCTTGGTGTTCGCCGACAAAGGACTCCTCATACGGTCTCAATCTGTTGAACAGAATTCCAGACATGATTTTGTACGCCGAATTAAGGATTGTTATCCCTCGGTAATTGGCGCACTCCAGTCGATGCCCTTTTTTGTACAGAGGGGAAATGAGACCTTCCAACCAACTAGTAGGCATTTGTTCTTCCTCCCATATCCTCAATATGATACGGTGGAGGAGTTCGTGCGGAGATATGTGTGGAGGTATCATGACGGACGAACGTGAGGTGATCGAAAGGTGGAAGCAGCACTACGATGAACGCCTAAACGGCGCAGAGGAGGAAGATCAAGACAGCAGGAGGAATGGCCTCGGCAGTACTAAATCTCTAGTCGTCTCTAGTAAATACGTCGAAGACGAAATATCTGCTGGCTGGAGGAACCGAGCGCGATAGAACTCGCATTGGCAGACGCGTGATGATCGACGGGGATAAGTTCGAGGTGGTGGACGAGTTTGTCTACCTCGGATCATTGATATTGTCGGATAACAACTGCAGCAGAGAAATTCGAAGACGTATCATTGCCGGAAGTCGTGCTTATTACGGACTCCACAAGACCTTGCGGTCTGGTAAATTTCACCTCCGTACTAAGTGTACCATATTCGCTGATAATGCCCGTCCTCATGAGACGTGAATACTGCTTGAAGAGGACCTGCAAGCGCTAGGAGTTTTTGATCGACGTGTGCTTAGGACGATCTCTGGCGGAGTATGTGAGAACGGCGTATTGACGAGAAGAATGAACCACGAGCTTGCGCAACTCTATGGTAAACCCAGTATCCAGAAAGTTGCCAAAGCAGGAAGGGTACGATGGGCGGGACACGTTGTAAAAATGCCGGACAACAATCCCGCAAATCTTAAATGAATGTTCGAATCCTCTGAGCAGAATCTCAAATGGAGAAACTTAAAAGTAGATGGAGTACAGTGTACCTTTTAATTCCGCTCCTAAATGCTTACCTTTGACAGATACGCGTATTTAGACTACCACTTGCAGTCTTCTTCAGTGTCAGTTACTTGTATCCACTCCGCAAAAATGGAAAAAAAAATGGAATCCGGCCGGTACAAATCGAAGAGAAGCGCAACGAGTTGGGTGGTTTGACCAAGTGAAGTAGGATCTTGGAGGTATGTAACTGGGAGCTAGCAGCCATGGACCGAGTTAGTTGGCATAACATTGTGACGCAGGTCGTGGCTTGAAGGATGTAGCGCCATCACAAACAAAAAGCAAATCTCTGACATATCTAACAAATAAGTTTTTATTTTAGATGAACGAAAATCGAATTTCTTATTTATTGTTCAATGCGTAAAGAAGAGCGTATTTTTATCGATAACATTTTCGACTTCCGACTATCACTTGTACTCCGGTTCAATGTCAGTTACTCACATAATAAAATCCCAAAAATAGAACAGCGACTCGTAGGTACGCAATATATGTAAAGTGTGACGCAACGCATTACGCTCCACGAGGTCAAGAAACAGAAGAAAAAAAACGATTCCTAGGTTAAGAGTTCGGTTAAGGTCCGAAGTGTAGTTTCCAGATTGTATCTGTACAAGAACCAAATAGATTTTTCTCTTGATTATTATAACTAACCAGAGAATCAAATAATCATCAAAATAGACAAAAAACAAACAACAAAGCAAGCTAGCTCATAACCGTTTGTCGCAACTGTTGCGGATAAGGACACAATAAAAAGCAAAATTGTCATGACAATCACAGAGCGCAACATTGTTGCAACCTTTTCAACTCGCGAATAATCAGTTATTTTAAACACAAAACCAAATTTGTTTTATGGATGCTGTTTGATAATGTGTCGATGTTTACCAACACGGAGAAAGTTCTCAAAAATTGCAATGCGAAGCCCACAAAATCTCTGCGCACGTGGTGATCGATCTTTGTCATATTCCGTTCAAGTAATGATAAACTCATGTTGCAGAATAAAATTGTTGCAACAAGAGCAGGAGGTGACAATGTCTTTGTTTTTGCTTGTTGGGTGACAATTGATTCACTGTAATTAACGATTTTTTTTAGATATTCGAGCACAATTTTTCCACAAAACTCTACCTGGATTTCAAAACTTGTTCCAAGCCTGGGTAACTATGTGCATGTGGTGCATCAATAATCCTCAAACATGGCATATGCAAACCTATGTTTATTCTAGCAAGCTCTTAAATTGACCAAAACAACTTTCAAATACAACGTTTAATGTCATACTCTAAGCAAACTCTAACTCATATTGCATATGTATAGATTTTTGAAGGCTCGTTTATTAAGTTTGTAGATATAGAGACTTAATTTCGGAGTTTTCTACCAAGAATATTTGTTAATGTTCAAGTGGTTTAACAAGTTCAAAATTTATTACTTAACAAATTACAGATATTATCTATTTGATACATTTTTATCAAATTGTATATTGAATTTATTAATAAAAATATGTACTTCATAAAAAAAGGTTTCAATGTAAAGCCAAACTTAGGAAAATCCATGTTGGATTACAGCTATGGTATGTATCAAATTTAATTTACATCGTCTTTAAAATGCAATTATTTATTACATTTTGAGATGGTAATGTTCTTCTTGTTTTTAGTTTAACCAAAAATGTCCTCTTGGTATTCATAATTTTCTTAAAGCTGTTAGAAAAGCCTATCTGAATAGAACTTTTGAGAGCGCAACACATTTTGTGCATGGCCTCGAAAATTTGTAAAGCATATAAGGTGGTATTTGAAAAGTAATGCGAGCCCATCATTAATGTTTCTTTTGATTGAGTTTTTTTTTATACGTTACTCATGAAAACATGTTCATCAGGTGCAATTCAGATTGATCAGGTAAATTTTAAATCAATATAAATATACAGTAAGAGTTTTCTGTATTAACTAAACTGTTTATAAGAAATAAATGTAAACTTTCTTCTTAGACAATGCTTACACAACTGAGAATTGGACACTTTAAAAATTTTAATGAACGATCGCTGGCAAAAAAACAACTCTTTCCGATATCTAAGATTTTCAATTGATAAACCAAGAACGCCATACTTTCCCACCGCACATAATCCATGGTGAAACGATGCATACGAATTCTTTTTGCCGTTAAGTGAAAGATACTTCACCCGGCTCCCAAGCTGAAACGATCTGAGGATACGGAAATTGCATGCACAGAAGCGAAGAGAAAAAAAAAACGAAGAAAGCGTAACACGATGACTCCGGGGGGAAATCGCTTCTCCGCTATCTTCCATAGTGCTCTTGTTTATCTGCTTCCAAGCCCTTTCGAAACCTTCTCGGAAGACGGGCATGTCCTTGTGGCAGGATATCGACTAAATACGCTGGATGTAAGCAGATCCTGTTGGGGGGAAGCTGGGGGATTATGTCTGCCATGTTGTTGTTGCAGCTTTTTTTTTGCTCTCTCTCCAAGAACGACGACGACCTAAGGGTACGGGACTCCAACAGACCATTCACAGTCACTAGAGCATGAAAAAGAACGGAACCAGAGTATACCGAAGACAGTAACGATGCACTGTAGATGCTGCTTCAGTCAATAGACGAGAGAAAAGTTGTAGCTTCAAGGACCCGCTTCGCAAATGGAAGATTTCAAGTGGTTGAAAGTGCTTCTGTTCGAAACAACTTTTTTTTATGGGAACAAAATGATAATTTTGCTCTGGTGGAATGAGACTTTTCGCATTTCTGCATACATTTCCATGCTCAAATGCACCACTTCACTGGAAGTATCCAATTTGACCTGCTTTCGGAAACAGGCAACTCTAAAAGCAATTCTCTTACCAAAAAATCCTTGAGAGATCCTTAGCCGGTTGGAAAATGAGAAGAGAAAAAAAAACAAAACGGCAATGTCCTGCTGAGTCCATAAAAATATGCAATTATGCATGACCGACCGTGGATTAGTCCCGCGCCCGTTCCTTCCCTTGCCATGCTTCGTTCCGAGCCTAATGACGGTCCTCAATTGACACTCGCTAGGAAGTGGAACCCCTATGAAAAAGGCATTAAAAGTCACCCTCCGCTCGCTTGGCATTGTCGCAAATCCCTAGGCTCCCGACATCGCAATGTGTGGTGCATTCTATGTATAGGGTAAAGTTGTTCGAAATGCACTCTTATACTATGACCAAGTTTACATATTAATTAAATTGAAATAAGTTTCAGTACTGACCGGATAGGAAACACTTCACGGAAACGGAGTAATTCGTTGCTAGTATGTAAAATATTATTCTTTAAACTGCATACTTTTGCTGTTACACTGTTGAGAAA
This sequence comes from Aedes aegypti, assembly GCF_002204515.2. Lineage (NCBI taxonomy): Eukaryota > Metazoa > Arthropoda > Insecta > Diptera > Culicidae > Aedes > Aedes aegypti. The sequence goes on from NC_035109.1 coordinate 325,665,737, forward strand.
AATAACTACAAATATTAATAGCTTTTGGTTGCCGTTTGCAAAAATATCATAGCACGTCGAGTTTTTCAGACCTCGTCCTTCCCAGCAGCCTTACAGTTCTTCAGTTCGCTGATAGCTTTTTGAATCTCTCCTATGGTCGGTGAATCAACAGCTCGATCGTCAGCATCAATGTTCACCGTTCAACAACTGCTGAAAGTACTCCTTCCACCTGACAGCCACCGCCAATATTTTGCTATTTCCCTGCACATATAATGCGATTGAGCATAAGTAGACATTTTGAACCACCTTCTCCTACAATCGAAGCTGAACAAGGAGCAACGAGAAAAAAAAAATACCCGAGGGCAATAGCACCAAAAAGGACCACCACCATAAACGTATAAAACAATCGTAAATACCAAAGAGGATTTTCGATAAGCTCGTGAAATAGAAACAAAACAGCAAAATTGATGTGGGTGAGGTAGGACGGAGGGGACGCGCGAGGAAAAGAGAAGAGCAGAACAAAACGCAAAGAAAGTGGCCCGGGAAAATCAATAAAATTTGTGTGAAGGTTACGAGTTCAGAGCTGAAGAGAGAGTGAGTTTGTGTATATGGTTTCGTACTACATTCTGATGCTATTTCTTATTGATAGCTGCCTCTGCCACACAAAACGCCGTATATTATCAGGATTGGTTTGCAATAGAATAGTTATGAATTGACAATTGAGATGGAGGGCATATGGAATCATTTTAGGATACTGCTCGATTGGCACATGTTGTCCCAGTTGGAGTTTTATAATGTGATTCGCAAAAGAAGTTGTGTGTATGATATACCTAGTAAGAATCATTTCAAAATACAGATTTGTTTCGCTCGGATAGGTCAGTAAGAATAGTAGTTTTACAAATTTGATTGTTCTTTACGTCGATTGAAAAGAAAAGAAAAACCATTTGTGAGGAGCCCATGGGCTGGGCATAGGCCTGTAGAGAGTAAAGTTACCTTTTGAGAGATGAACCAGCATATGGCTGAAAATCTCCTTAATAAAGATAATAATAATAGTAATCTATTATTGGCGTTGCAGTCAGTGTAAATCAAAAGCTGATTCGTTTTAATTGTCCGACGTTTCGATGTATTTAACACCTTTTTCAAGGACTCTAAAATATAAACATTTAGGTACATAAATATCAATTGGTCAAGGAATTTTACAAGTTTTACAGAAACAATAGCTTTTTCGTCAGGTGGCTCTAACTGTCGAGCAGTGGTCATTACACATTTAAACTAGAGATGGGCGAACCGTTCGCGAACGGTTCAAAAGAACTAGTTCTTTGCGGTGAACGAATGAGTCACAGTTCTTTTTTTGAGAACGGTTGTTCAGCAAAAACCAGGGGTCCAGATAGCCGTAGCGGTAAACGCACAGTTATTCAGCATGGCCCCTCAGCATGGCCGTTGGTTCGAATCCCGCTGGTCGAGGATCTTTTCGTAAAGGAAATTTTCTCGATCCCAGGGCATAGAGTATCTTCGTACCTGCCACACGATATACACATGCAAAAATGGTCAAAGAAAGCTCTCAGTTGATAACTGTGGAAGTGCTCATAAGAACACTAATCTGAGAAGCAGGCTTTGTCCCAGTGAAGACGTAACGCCAAAAAGAAGAAGAAGAAGTTCAGCAAGAACGGTTTACTGAACGCGAACTGCGAATGAATGAACGCAACGAACTGGAGAAGAGAACCATTCGGAATGCATTCTTCCATCGTTCTCACCGAGTGAACGACATAGAAAAACGAAGCAAATGAAGAACGCTACACTCCGCTCTTGACATGCCCAGCCCTTCCTACGTCCACAAGACGCTGGTTATGATTCTGTGCGACGAATGAGCAACGAACGAAATATGTTTGTGTGAATGATGATTTCGCGTTGCTTCGCTTTAATCATTTCATTCATTCAATATTTGTTTGGATTAGCTGGATAAGGCTAAATACTGACGGGCAAGGCTTGGCGCACAAGGAATGAGCTTATCTAATTTCATTTAATAATTTATTTTACAATAAATCGTTTATTCTAGTTTCAAAATAAATGCATTCTGTTCAATTTTCTCTGGTCAAAATTTTCTAATTGATATTAGAATCATAATTTAGCAAGAAAATTTCAGCGTTGACTTAAAAAGATCTTTCATGAGTCGTAATACATTATTGGCGAAAAAAGCGAAAAGGCGTAAAATATAAGATTTTTTTTAAGAACGAAAGAACGGTTCAAAAAACCTAGTTCTCTTTCCAGAACGGAACGAACAAAAACTGTTCATTGAAAAGAACTGTTTTGCCCATCTCTAATTTAAACTTTCAAACAAAACTCCCTACAAACATTACAGAAAACATTAATCATTTATACTAAGTCAATATATTCTAAATTAATATAATTACTGGCACAATAAACTCTTAGTTGTAAAACACTGATTCTAATTTAGTTTTCTTTGTCGTAAATCTACTTGTCCAACTGTCGTTTCGTTCTTAATTAACGTTGTAGGTTATGGCCTTCAGTCTATTATGCTCAAAAACGGATTTTACGTTTTCATCCGACGTTTCGGACACATTTATTGTGCCTTTTTCAAGGAGTTAACTGTGTTCCGTTTTCTCGTTAACATGCCCACAGCATAGGCAGCATAAGTCAACATACAGAATTTTGCCCGTTCTGGTCTTAACACGGGCGTAGAATCCGAAAAACGATCCGGGTCGCAGAACTACGATAAAGTTGCCTGTTTATCGCCACTTTTATTCTTCCGTTTTTGAGCATAATAGACTGAAGGCCATAACCTACAACATAATCATCACAGTCGTATCCCCGAGAAAGTTCTTAATTAACTATACTATGTTGTATGCAAGCCGGCTTTCAAGTTCGGTTGTGTGTTGGTTGTTCTCGTTCTTCTGCAAGCAAATGGCGTTCATCTCTCTGTGTCGTTGTGTTCTCTTCTTTGGGTTTTGATTGTGTGTAAGACACCAGCATACTGTGAAGATAAACAGTCAACATCTGATCGTTTGTTTACCGTATGATCAGTGTTGACTATGGACTTATCCACGGTCTTCTTTTATCCTCGACTTTCTTTTTCTTTTCTGCTCTAAATGCGGGCAATGTTTACATTAAATGACATCCGGACCACGAATGTTCACCGAATGAACACGAAGTGGATGAATGTACAACGAAATCGTTTATTTTTTGTAAACACGGCCCGCAGTAAAGGATTTCTTCTCGCTGGAAGTTGCAGCGTGACGTCATCGTAGATTAGTTCATATGGCAAACTTCCAATATGGGTAATGCAGAGGAGCGGCGATGTTGGTCAAGTATTTTGACTTTGACGAATGCGAACCTATGATCCTTCTCTATGCAATGTTGAAGTAAGGCAGTTTTCTCCTTCAAGTGAGCAAGATCATATGATGTTGTCGGACTTTCAGGATTGCGTTCTGTCATCTTTTCCAATTCGTTTACGTCTGATTGGTGGTTGGAAAGACTTTGTTTTAGAGTTGTAGTAGTGAGTCCAACGTAGCTCGCATCACAGCTGTTGCATAGAACTCTGTATATGACATTTGTTTTCATGTGAGGTGGGATGACGTCCTTAGTATTGGTGAAAAAAGATCCTACGGTTAGGGTTACCATATTTGCTCTCACAGAAAAGAGTACATTCTTTGAACTCTGAAAAAGAGTACTAAAGAGTACACTTTGCTTGTCCTGAAAATTTTGACCCGCACTTTCCCACGGAATCTCCAGAATTCCATTGATTTTCTACGAACTATTGACAAACCGAATCAGAAAAATACAATTAAATATATACAGGTATGTGATTCCATACTTATCAGATTAATCCTAAAGTCGGCTAATTGTTTCAATAGTAAAACTATTGAGAAATAATCATTTTACTATTAAAAAACAAATTTTTTAAATTGGTTTCGAAAAATTTAGCCTTTTGTGCTTGTTAAAAAACCAGAAGAACTGACAAGAGTGAGAAATGAATCTGAGCTTATAAATTCTTTCTAATTAATATTGAACTGATCGTGCCAATTTTTTTCAGTCAGTTTTTGTTGAAATTCGGTGGATCACCTGTGTTATCATGGGAAAAAGATAAATCTGTTTTTTTAATGCAATCAGGATTAGGCTCAATTCAGCTGTTTAAAATTTCAATATATCTGTATATATGTTCGAAAAAAACATCTCGTTCAAGCCCTGCAGTATATTTGAGTAAAAATGAGAAAATATGTAGTTATAAAACTTTTCGGGGTCTATTATAAAATAAAGTCACAATTTATAAGGTAGATAAAACCTAACGCTCCGATGTTTGTGGGCTTTGTGGCCGTGCGGTTAGCGGCGTCAGTCGTTTAGGCGTATTATGAGTGCCACAAAGCGTGGGTTCGATTCCCGCTCCAGTCGGTGAAAACTTTTCGTGAAACGAAAAATTCATCACTGGGCTACTGTTGTCCGTGTTTTCCGTTGCCTAATGTTAGTGATTGTTCAGTCTATGCAGCCTTTGGCGGTGTCAATTGTCTTGTCTTTTTTTTTTTATTCATCTGCCAAAATCTTTGGAATAATGGAAAAGTATTGAATTTGTGTCTTAAATTGAGCCAATCCCATATTCGTACACCTAACAAAAATCAAACATACAACATTCAAAATATGTTTTTCATGAGCTAGATAATTGCTCAATATCTTCAATTATCTTAATTTTTTTGCTAAAAAATCCAGTAAGTCGAACAATACAGGGCTGGTAGTAAGTCACTTTTTAGTGACTTGGTCACTTTTTTCGACCTGGTCACTAAAAAGTCACTATTTTCGACAAAAAGTCACTAAAGTCACTATTTTCAGGAAAATGGTCACTAAAGTCACTTTTTTCGTGATCAGGTGATAATGAAATCTTAGACAGGGATAGCTCTTCAAACATAATCAAAAAGAAATGGATATTTATCATTATCAGGGCAACTAAAGTATGATTTTGAAATCAAAGTGTTAAGATTCTTGACTCAAGTAAAATAGAGACTCCCGACTAACTTTCTGGAAAAATTCAGGTGAATATTCCTTAGACATTTCCAACGAAAAATGTAAAAATTTCCTGGGAAAAGGTTTGGAGAAGATATTGGCAAAACTTAGGAAGCGACTTCGGGAAGAAATTTTTGTCCGAAATATTTGGATAAATTTTGACACAACGCAGGACTAATATCTAACAGACGTGCTGAATAAATTACCAGTGCACTTTCTGCAGCAATCTACGGCTATAGAAGGAATCCTAAACCTGCCTCCTGAAAGAATATCATCAAAACTCCACTATATGCCTATATACTATAGTGTACTATAATAAGCTAAAGTCGATTACAAATAACAACAAAAATTCAAAAATGTTTGTCATAAACTCGTCCAGGATTTCAATAGCAAGTACTAGTTTTGCTAGGAGCCATTGCAGATATTACATTAGATATTCCAACATATAAACTATACATGTTTTCATTGATTACCTTTTGGCAGTTTTATACATGACTAGGGTCAACTCTTTCTATACAAAAAACACGTTACTCTAATGAATGCTTGAACATTATGAGACGATAATAATTAATTAGAGATGATATCAGTGACTGTTCAATCTCGCTCCGCCGTCGTCGTTATCGTAGGCTACTTCGATCTACCCAAAAGCGTGTGGAGAAGCAGCCCATTGAAACAAGCCAACCACGCTGCCCATTGTTCGTTCCCGTCAATAGAGCGATCGACAGCCAGCAGCCTAATCTTGCGTCGGGCTGGCTGCAGCTAGCAGTAAAGCGCACCGTAGCTTCCATCCTGTATGAATTTCATTTCTCTAGTTTCCCATCCGTACATTGACTGTCGCTTATAAAAGGCGACTCCGTAGCATGTAAAAAGTTGTGTGTAAATTTCGTTCCCCACCGAGCAGGAGCACTGCCTCTCGGTGGTGAGTAATAAAAAATCGTTTAATTCGAAAGCAAGTTGCTTTTACTTCGTCGTCTGGAATCCTATCGGATAAACACAACGTAGGGCTCGTTTCATCCTGGACGAAACAGTGACTATTCCCTAACATCAAATCCACCTGTTTATGGAGTAACTCATATGAGCAAAATATATGCGATATTGCTTTATGATATAAGTACCATCAGTGCACCCGATTCCGCTCATTTAAGGGAAGTTATGTGTTCAAATGTTTATTATAAAATAACTATTGTGTCGATCAATACTATTTTTATGTCACAGTGTAGCTCCAAGTATTGGTAATCAGCGGCAAAATAAAAAGAAATTGAAAAACTTTTATGAAAAAATATTTAATTGCATTTGTTACTGCAACTAAGTGTTCCTATTTCCGCTCACGGTAAACAGGTTTCGTGACGAACTTACTAAAAAATGCATAATTTCAACATTTTGTTATTTATCCTGATATTTTCTGTGGTCAAACCATATCTACTACTGTAATAAAGAAGGCAGTATACTAAAATCGACATTTCTTCAAAACATCAACAGACAAACACACACAAATTCCTAGTGGCCCAATAACCGCTCACGAGGTCTTATGTTTCCAATATAGAGAATTATTTTATCAAATGAAAATAATGTCAGACGACTTCATTTGAAAGTTGTTTATATTGCTAGAATTTATCCGTGCGAAAAATGTTGATTTTTGACACGAAAAATCAATTTTTACAATAGTGAGCGGAAATAGGGGCATGAGCGGATACTGGTGCACTGATGGTATTTAAAATTAGTCATTTTAAGAGTTGTAGATCAGATAAAACGTGTGGTTATGAGTCGCCACTGAGTGATATGATTGTTTTCAAAACCTAATTTAGTTATTGAAACGATCAATTGAAATATAAACATTTTAAGTATGCATGGAATTATTTTCTAAATCTTTATGCAAGACATTCATCGAATTTGGTTTGTCTCGAGTTCGCCAATAATCAGTTGTGTTCTAGAGTTACCGTTGTTTATTTGGAAGAAATGGTTTAACTCTACAGAAATTCTGTCGAAAATTTAGCTTGAGTGTTAATATTTCGTTCGTTTTTGAACTTGTAATTCTGTAAGGATTTTTTTTAGAATACTTTGAAATAAATTCACGATTTTCACCACAGTTTTGTCTTCAACCAACATTTTTCCACCGATTTATTCCACAGATTTGTTGAGATATGCTTCTAGTAATTCTTCAAAATCTTCAATGAATTTTACCTGTTAGTTCATCATGAACAGGAATTATTCTAAACATTCTATCACGAGTACCATAGTTCATGTATTTGATTTTTTTTCGACTGAAATCAGAAATATAAAATAGTAACCTATATTAAGTTAATGATCGTCTCGTAAAAAATGGTATGTGAAATCTTCAATGAGCCATCTTTTTGTCTCATTCCGGATAGCTTATTGCTTAAGATTTGAAATTACTGCAGTTCTTTACATTCTAAATTCACCCAATATGTAGATTGGCTACACATATAACGTATTTTCATTTCTAGTCATTTTAATGTCTAATACTTGTAATTTTGAAGTCACTTCTAGGTCACTTTTTGGTCACTATTTTGATCATTTTGGTCACTAAAGTCACTATTATTTTGCTGTCCAACTGCTACCAGCCCTGAACAATAACGTTTTTTTTTTCAAGTACGCTATCTTAACAATGATTACTACAAATACTGAACTAGTTTCAAGAACTTAAAATCAATTTTAGAGTGCCTACGAGTGGATATCGGTATCTCATATTTTAGAATCTAACAATATAACATTTATAAGAAATATAAAACCAAAAATTTTAGTTAATTCCTTTCAGTTTGGCCCTTAAATGGATATAGATAATCCATAGTTAATGTTCCTATCAAAAAATTGCGCGATTATTATTTTTATTTTACATTTTACTACCAAACATTATCATAGAGATTAAAAGAATAAATATTATTGCCGTAACCGCAACACATACGTTATTTGAAATGATGAAAACAATAAAATATGTTCTAGTCAAAAGTATATCAAAGCCCGTCGCACACTCAAGATGTTTTGTATTTTTATTATAAAATCAATAAACTGCAGAATAGGGACCTATTTTGAGTATAATTTGAATATGAATTCAAAAATAATTGAATTTTGAGATAACGACAATTATGAGAAGGTATGTACAGCATAGTGTAGGGTAATTTGTTGTAAAACGAAGTTCGTAGTTAAAATTCTTTCTACAGGCAAGTTTGAAATTAACCTTATACTGCTGTTTAGAACGAAAATTTGGTTTCCATTGTTTGAAAATAACATTTCAAAAGAGTTTAAAAGTTATGTCATAACAATTTTCTGAACTCAATAGGGATAAAAACTTCTTATGATTTCTGTAAACATAATAAATTTAAACCAAAACTCTTTCAGTGCTCTCGAATATAATATTTAGATTGAATACAACAACAAAAACGAACACTATTGTTAGAATTATTGGATGTTATTGCAAAAATAATTGAAAAACTGGTATTCTTATAATTTTACCTTAGTTTCATATATGTCTGTTAATGAATCGTCCAAATGTACTCTACTGCGTCTGAACAACGTGATAAAGGACTTGAGCAATGACATAGAGCATTAAAATTCAGTTTTGAATGCTGTATGTTTAAATTTTGATAGGTGTACGAATTTTAGAATTTTAGGCACAAATTTAATACTTTTTCATTGATCCAAAGATGAATGCAAATGGAAACATTTTATAACTGCTAAATGATAGATGACACCTATGACCATCAATGTAAATAAAGCATTTCAAACTCAATATATAATTTAGTAGTTTTTGTCTTACTTGATTTGACGCCAGTGTCCTGGACGAATATGAAATTGGGCCACTGTACATGGTAAATCATATAAATCATTCTGCTCCCTTGTGTTGACCCCAAGGATGACCCCCAAAACCCTTCTTGATCTGGTTTCTTCAACAGGTTATTAAATAAAAAACAAAAATTTCTTCAATTATCGTCAGTAATATCTGAAAAAGAGTACACTTGAGCCCGTTTAGCAAAAAAGAATAGTACGCAAATTTTTAAGGCAAAAAAGAGTACATGTACTCTAAAAAGAGTACGTCTGGTAACCCTGCCTACGGTCCCTTCATTCCGTGTTGCCAAAACGATGTTTGGATAGTCTTTCTTAAATAACGTTTTCAAACGACTGATTATATGTTCAACATGAATCAAAGGTTTGTACAATACTTCAGTTGTAAGTATTTCAGACAAATCTCGATCCTGTCTACTTTTTTGATTAATTAACCTTTGTCTGAGTGATCTCGGATAATGGTTAAGCTTTATTTGCTTATCGATGATTTTATCCACTGCATTTTCTGTTAAGTTTGTGCTTAACAAAATAATCAGTGAAGAGAGGAAGGTAGGGGTAATATACTCCATAACTTCGATACCTTCGAGATGACCAGTTACTTCGTCTTGCTTGGATCTTTGATGACTGCATATAATAATGTTAGTAAGGGAAAATGGTAACGCATAGTTTGTAATTCAATTCAGTTAAAATTGTAGAGCCTACTACAGGCTCCAAAAGAAGCTTTAAATGACGATCTTTGGCGGCTGAGGACGAATCACAAGCTCGCCCAGCTCTAAGGCGATCCTAGTATCCTGAATCTGGTAGGTAACGATGGACAAGGCATGTGATTAGATAGCCGAAAAACATCCCTGTCAAAACGGTAATCGTTTCAAATTTGTTTGCAACAGGAGGGCGTGGGATGTTACGTTCTAGATGGCATGACTAGATAAAAGATTACCAGGAGAGTATAGGTCGTAACATAGGATGAATCAAGATAGTTGCAGAAATATTGTTGACGAGGTTTCATCACCTCACTACGTCGGAGAGATATTAGCGCTTCTTTATTAGCATTTTCATGACAAACATTAAAATTTTACGTGATTTTTAAGCAGGTCAATCAAATCCTGGAAACAGCATGATACAGCCCTTGAAGAGAGATAATAAAATGTATAATCATCCATTTGATCAGTGATAACAGGCCTGTGTCAATCGCCAATTACCAGAGGAAAAATTATCATGAAAAATGCAAATGAGATTGACCGCATGGGCTCCACAACCTGTTACCTGCACACACTGCTATTAATATTCCATTACACCATCTCATAGGAATTCTGATTGAACACTATATCTCACCGGCGGGGCTTGATAGCTCTCTGTTACATAATTAATCAATTACCCGACCAAATTACCGCTTCATGTTAACCCATCGCCCACCAGGGGGACCCACAGTCAGTCTTTACTGTAGGGGGACTGGGGGTAGTTTGCCCACGTTAAGGAGAACAGCGGTTTTAGATGTGAAAAACATTATTTTATGATCTTTTTTGAATATGGTTGGATAGACAAACATGTTTTCTTCCAAATAGTAGAAACAGCTATCCATTTTAACTTTTCTGGGGTTTATAAATTAGTTTTTAAAAAATGCTTGCTTAACTGCATATGTATTGTTTTGCGGGGTAAAACGCCCCGCTTGAGTTCGGCGTTAGCCATGCTGTAAACGAACGCACACAATCATGCTTGTATATAGGTTGCATACATCCGGGCGTTTGTTCAGATGTTATTGTTCAATAATAGTATACATGCTGATGCGAAAAATGTACATTTGTAAAGTTCCAATATGTGCGTAACCTCAACGCGGCATTACGGTTGATAGAATTTGAATTCAAACGGCTGTTTTGGTGTTATGAAATAGGGGTGGGCGTTTTGCCCCCAGAGTTGATTAAAGTTTAGGTCCTTCAATAAGCTTTTTGAGGGCAAATTTAACATATGTTTTGCACGTAATACAAACTATGACAGTGCACAAGTTGACTCTCGGCAATAGTTTTAGAAATTTGGTAATTTATCGACCTAAAAAATGGCATTGAAAATCGCACAAAATTGCAACGAAAACAGCGAAAAACGTTTTTATACGATTTTATCGATTTGGTTGAGAAAATCACTTAAAAATATATTGGGAAAAGCATTTTTATCTATTTTCTATGATCTAGGATGAAAAAAAGTGTTCTAAAACACATCGTTCGTCCAAATCGATAGTGGCGCGTTTTGCCCCCTATGGGCATATTACCCCCAGTTCCCCTATTTCCCAGAGAACCCAGAAATTCCGGTCCGTGTGGCTGCGCACGGTGCGGTCAACCGATTAAGGCTTCACCCATCCATGGTAACACCCTCCGGGTCGCTGGCCAAACGTTTGACGGTTGACTCTTGCTCCACTTCACCCCCACCCGAAGGCCGGCAATCCACCGAACGGACGCGTGTTTTTGTGAGTGAAGTTTATGCGAGTGTAATTATGATAATTACCGAAGCCCTTCCCAACAGAACGCCACGCAATCCAACAACGGTGCGGACCGACGGCTCGGGTCTGAAACTGTCTTGGCAATCACGACGACCCTTGTCGCTCTCAGAAGTAAGACGTGGAGCTGTCGGCCAATTCCGGCACTGTAAAACGAAGACGACGCACAGTGGCGGGGCTCGATACAAAAGTCGGACAAAACTTGACAAAATTTCTGAAATTGTTGAAAATTTGACCATATGCTAATTTGGGTATGCTAATCCCGTTTTTGGCGTAAAATTTCACAAATCATATTTATTTTCATATTCATATTTTGATATATTAAAATTTTTGTAAAGGTCGTTTTGAAAAGAATGATGGTCGACATGAACGAAAGTTCAATTTTTGCCAATGAACAGCTTGAATTCCAACATGGACAATTGAACATTCATGAACTTTTACGTGTAACAAATTTGATTCGTTCCAACAAACCTGATTACCACATGCATTATAAGAAGGGGCCTTCCTTAGCCGAGTGGTTAGAGTCTGCGGCTACAAAGCAAAGCCATGCTGAAGGTATCTGGGTTTTAATCCCGGTCGATCCAGGATCTTTTCGTAAAGAAAATTTCCATGACTTCCCTGGGCATAGAGTATCATCGTACTTGCCACACGATATACGAATGCGAAAATGACAACTTTGGCAAAGAATGCTCTCAGTTGATAACTGTGGAAGTGCTCATGAGAACACTAACCTGAGAAGCAGGCTCTGTCCCAGTGAGTACGCAAATGCCAAGAAGAAGAAGAAGAAGAAGAAGAATAAGCGTTATTAGAATAATCCAAAGCTATCTAAAAAATCGTACACTTCAGGTTTACTTTCGTATTTATATTATTGCAATATAATGTAATATACTTACTTTAAAGAATCTCAGAAAAATAGAAAGCATGTTAAAAAAATGAATTCATGGCCAGGAATTTTGTCCAGTTACTACTATATGCGTCGGTCGACGATGGCTTGAAAACTCAGTTCACAATAGCGGTGGGGAATACGACGAGTGAGAATATTCAAATTATCTTGATTTCATTCTCCGGGTCGTTTTTCCTCGATGACGACGATGATGATGCCGACGAATGGGACGACCCCCCGGGGACCAAAGTCCCTCCTTATACCGTCCTGAGGTAGCCGTCCAGTCGAGTGAGAATCTTTATTTCATCCATTTTTTTTCTGTTTTCGATTTAATGTTCGCCTCACTACCCGACGACTGGCGAAGACGGACGTCTGCTAGCGTGCTTTTGAAATTTTAATTTATGAAATTAAAAATTAAATAAGACGAACGTTTTGCTGGAGCAGAGTGGAGTGCCAAGGAAAAAATACGACCACTTCAGGTTGTTGAAAAGTTGGCGCAAGCGGAGAAGTGGAGTGAAAAAAACATCATAAAATTACTAAACGAGGAGCGGAATGGTTCAAAGATATGGGCAGATCGTGGGCAGCGTGGAACGAGGAGTAAATTGATGGTATTTCAAGAGGCAGTGAGGTTCGGAGTGTAAATTTTTACTAGGGATCGAACAAATATGTCGTATGAAGTAAATTTTAAAGGTAAACATTATTACTACTGTTTGATTCATGGTGACAATTAGAATCAAAGGAAAGTTGACTGAAACTGTTTTATTAAAAGAAACTCTTTCCAACCAATCCCGTGCCGCATCTTCTCTCTTTTGAATGGTATTATAATATTAAGCGAAAAAGAGTAAACTAAATCTTGAAAAGAAATTTAAACTTGAATATTTGCACAGAGCCGTAGCGTGATCTTAGGGCGCCCTTGGCGAACTCTCAGTTATGCGCCCCTTAGCAAGAGTGTAAAATTGTTATTTTTTATACAAGTTTAAATGTGAAATTTGATCTAAAATCTTTTGAGGCCTGTGTGAGACTTAGTCATTGATATCCTTAAAAAGTATCATGATAAAACTGAAAAATCAGTGGGGATAGTGTACAAGACACGACCGCATGACATTAACTACGCCATGTGATTTGCTGAATTTGAATTTAAGTCAATTGTCATATTTGCAACCCTCCTTTAGTTATAATTCAGAATGTAATGATTTGTGAATTTGAGAACAATGAGGAGCTCCTCGTACGGAGAAGTGCTCCACTCATCGATATCGTCATCGCCACCGTAAATTTCAATTTGTCGTATATTCAATGCTTCTTCTTCTTCTTCTTCTTCTTCTTGGCATAACGTCCCCACTGTGACAGAGCCTGCTTCTCAGCTTAGTGTTCAATGAGCACTTCCACAGTTATTAACTAAGAGGTTTCTTGGTGAAAGTTGCCATTTTCGCATTCGTACATCGTATGGAAGGTACGATGATACTTTATGCCCAGGGAAGTCAAAGAAATTTCCATTACGAAATAACCGACCGGGAATCGAACCCAGACACCTTCAGCATGGCTTTACTTTGTAGCCGCGGACTCTAACCACTCGACTAAGGAAGGCCCCTATTGGCAATTATTCATAACATATCAGGTATTGTATGATGCTACGAGATGAATTAAGTGATTATAGCAAGTATGTGGTATTAGGAAATATTACACAATTAACTCTTTAGGACACATTTGTTGGCCCTGAAAAGGGCCGATTGAATTGTTAGATTCGAGTAACACAGGCACATTTTGACGGGGCACTGGCTGAAATCCTTGTCACCCGATGAGGTTTGCGGTAGCGATGACGATGAGCGCTTTTACAGGCGGCTTTGGCTGATTTTCTTCAGTCATCTCGTACAAATGGGGCCTTCCTTAGCCGTATGGTTCGAGTCCGCGGCTACAAAGCAAAACCATGCTGAAGGTGTCTGAGTTCAATTCCCGGTCGGACCAGGATCTTTGCGTAATGGAAATTTCATTGACTTCCCTGGGCATAGAGTATCATCGAACCCGCCACGCGATATACGAATGCAAAATGGCAACTTTGGCAAAAAAGCTCTCAGTTAATAACTGTGGAAGTGCTCATTGAACTCTAAGCGGAGAAACAGACTATGTCCCAATAAGGACGTAATGCCAAAAAGAAGAAGAAGATCTCGTAAAAATCTTGCGTTAGCGCACTGATTCCTGCAGGGCCAAATCTGGAAGCGCGAGCCAATCTAGAAATTTTGTTCCATTTCAGAAACCAGACGCTGGATTGACAACTTGAAAATCTAAAGCTCAGCAGGCTTCTGGCAGCGAGGTACCGTTTTGACTCATATTCCGAACACTTAAGGCCAACAGTGACTTCAAATGCATCTGATGGGCATATATTAGCTGATATTTGTGGAAATTTTAATTTCTTCGCAAAGTCTAACTGTTAACTGTTAAGTGTACTGATAAAAATATTTATTTAAACTTATATAGTATTGTTTATAGGTAAAAGTATGGAACAACATTTTGATTCAAATGCCGAACACTGTGTTTCTGGGGCCCAGATAGCCGTAGCGGTAAACGCGCAGCTATTCAGCATGACCATGCTGAGGGTCGTGGGTTCGAATCCCACCGGTCGAGGATCTTTTCGTAATGGAAATGTTCTCGACTTCCCAGGGCATAAAAGTATCATCGTACCTGCCACACGATATACGCATGCAAAAATGGTCATTGGCATAGTAAGCTCTCAGTTAATAACTGTGGAAGTGCTCATAAGAACACTAAGCTGAGAAACAGGCTCTGTCCCAGTGGGGACGTACGCCAGAAAGAAGAAGAAGTGTTCATTCTGTCTCATATTCCGAACACCTTGATTCAAATTCCGAACAGCACGAATAAATCGTATTTAAATGAATAATTTCGCAAATAAATTTATCTGAGCTAGTTCTACTGGTCTCGAATTAGAAAATCATCACTACTCTCGAGGTATAAAATAGATAGAACGATGATTAAATTGAATTGTAATTGACCGCCATTTCCTGGTAATTTAATGATATATTTCAGCGAAAAATTTCAACCTAGTCGCCATACAAAATGCGAGTGTTCGGAATATGAGTCTGTTCGGAATTTGAGACACAACGGTACTGTTTTTACTCATATTCCGAACACTTAAGACCAACAGTGACTTCAAATGCATCTGATAGGCATATATTAGCTGATATATGTGAAAATTTCAATTTATTCTCTAAGTCTAACTGTTAGCTGTTGGGTGTGCCGATAAAATTGTTTATTTTAGCTTATTTAGTTTTGTTTTTACGTTAAAGTGTGGAACACCATTTTGATTCAAATGCCGAACACTGTGTTCATTCTGTCTCATATTCCGAACACCTTGATTCAAATTCCGAACAGCACGAATAAATCGTTTTCAAATGAATAATTTCGCAAATAAATTCATCTGAACTACTTCTACTGGTCTCAAACTAGAGAATCATCACTACTCCAGAGGTATAAAATAGATTGGAAGACGTTTAAATTGAATTGCAATTGACTGCCATTTCCTTGTAAGTTGATGACATATTTCAGCGAAACATTTCAGCCACATCGCCATACAAAAACCGAATGTTCGGAATATGAGTCTGTTCGGAATTTGAGACAAAACGGTACTCCTCGCTGAGCAGGTTCGGAGCACTTACCAGCTCAAAAGCGAAAATGGAATGAAACCAAATCCGACAAAGAAAACATGTTTTGTAACCTTAGAATAGCAAATGATGCTCCTCCCTTCCATGTTCTTCTCTTTCTGATCGACCAATCTGGGAAATGGGTATGTGCCAATGATGTGTTGGGCTGAGAATTACTTGAAAATCTCAGAAAGTGCAAATGCGTGAGAAATTAATGATTTGTTGGACGGGTTGACATTTACTAAATATTCAATACTTAGCTATTAATAATCATTAGTTTTATTTATTATGAAGGTAAATTTCTGATCCATTATTAGAATTGTGCAATTTGAAGTAGATTATGAAACCAAATTTAGTACTATACCATTAAATTCCACTTGAGCTTGTTTCCTTTGACAGATACACGTATTTCGACCTCAACTGTAAGGCCGTCTTTAGTGTCGTGTACTAGACTCGACTGTGCTATTTTGTTACATGTGATAATTTTCGTATTCAAAGTTTTCCCATACAATACGGGAAAGCAAAGACGCTGTTTGAAATGCCACTCTATTTTACAATCGTTGTGAAATGTTGAGCACTCGTCCCAACGGCACTACAGCAGCGTCCTCGGAAACATCCTCAAATTGCCGTATTGTCAATTATTCGTAATAAATCAGTTATTGTATGATGCTATAAGATGAATTAGGAGATTATAGCAAGTATGTGGTCAACACATTAGGGAATATTACACAAATAACTCTTTAAACACATTTGTTGGCTCTGAAAAGGGCCGATTGAATTGTTGAATTTGCGTTACACGGACACATTTTGACGGCGCACTGGTTGCAATCCTCCTCGCCCGATAAGGTGTGCGGTGGGGATGACGATGTGCGCTTCAACAAGCGGCTTTGGTCGATTTTCTTTAGCCATCTCGTACAAATCTCACCTTTGCTCCCCGATTCCTGCAGGGCCAATTCTGCAAGCGCGAGTCCATTCAGAAATCTTGAGCGATTTCACAATCCGGACGCTGGATTTGCAGCCGCTTGATGATCAAGCTTTGTTGTGCCTCTGGTAGCGAGAAGCTGACGGCGCACTGGTAGAAATCGTCCTCACCCGATGACGTTTGTGGTGGCGATGATGATGGGCGCTTCAACAAGCGGCATCAGTCGCGGCGGCGTGTTGTTGTTCCATTCGCATCCCATTGAAAACTGAGCTGAGAATGCAAAAGGCACTCGAGACTTGCTCGCCGACCATGTTCACAATCTGACGGAAAAAAGAAAAATGAGCGAAGAAGCAGGAATCGGCCTGCTTTTATAGTGCGAATCGGAACGCAAAAGTAGCGTGGAAAACTGCTTGCACGTGATTGGTTGTGTAATGCAGCCCACAGACGCTCAGACGGTTTGACCAACATTGACTCCGCCCCCCAGGTTGGTGCTCATGTTGATGCTATGTTTGACCGTGTGTGATGCTGCTTGACGAACAGTTTGTGAAACCGATTTGACGGTTGACGAATCGGTCGGCCAAAATCAAACGAGTTTGATTTTGCTCAAACCACCGGTGGGCGGAGTCAAATGTTTGACGAACCGATCGTACCGTCTGTAGGGATGTTGCACGAACATCGACGTCATCATGTCAAATTGAAGCTTCGACGTCCCATGAACTACCGATGCAGATGGGTGGAAAGTCGAAATGCGTGAATTTACGCAGCATCGGTGCCATAGTGATCTATCAAATGCGCGCTCTTGAGTTGTTTCCATATAGATAGTAAAATATCGTTTCCAACTATCTCTAACCGTTTTCTTTAGTAAATTTATCAAGGATTCTATAATTATTCCTTAACCAATTTCTCCAGAAATATCTTCAGAGAATCCATCAGCAGTTTTACCTGTGATTCAAAAAAATCCATCCATGGATTGTATTTGGATTTGAAAAGATTCTGGACCGACCGGAAATTGAACCCAGAAACCTTCAGCATGGTTTTGCTTTGTAGCCGCGGACTCTGACCACTAGGCTAAGGAAGGCCTCTAGAATCAGGAGTTATTCTAGGGAATTAAACACAATTTTATCCAGGCATTCCATCAGGAGAACTTCTATAGATTCAATCATAAATTTCACGAAGGTTTTATTTAGCAGGATTCCTTCAGGAGTTCCCCCAGGGATTTCATCAGGGGCTCCTGTATCTATATTATCTGAATTTATGTATCTGCATCTGGATTCTATCGGGAGTACCTTTAGGGCTTTCATCAGAGTTCTTCTGGAGATTTCATCAAGAGTTCCTCCAGGGATTCCATCAAGAGTTCCTTCTGAGACTTCACCCGGAATTTTTTAAGAGATTAAATCAAATGTTCCTCGAGGAATCCCATCAATGTTTCTTCTAGAAATATTATGAGGAGTTCCTCTAGGGATTCTATCAGGAGTTCTATCTGGAAACTTATCAGGATTTCTACCAGGAATTTTATCAGGAGTTCCTAAAGGGATTCCATCAGAAGTCCCTCCAATGATTAGGAGTTTTTTCAAGAATATTTATAGATAGGAGTTCTTCCAAGGATTCCATCAGGAGTTCCTCCAAGGAATCCATCAGGAGTTCCTATAGGGATACTATCAGGAATACCTTTAGGACTTCCATTAGAGTTCTTCTGGGGATTGTATCAGGAGTTCCTCCAGAGTTCTTTTAGAGATTCCACCTGAATTGCCTCCAAACATTCAATCAGGATTTCCTCCAGAGATTATATCAGGAATTCCTTGAGGAATTCCATCAGGACTCCTTCTAGGGATATTATAAAGAATTCTTCTCGATTCTTACAGGAGTTTCATCAGAAATTTCTTCAGGGATTCCATTAGGAGTTCCTTCAGCGATTGCAACTGGAACTTCTTCAGGGATTCCATCAGGAATATATCTAGCAATTCCATTAGATGTTTCTCCAGCAATTCCATCAGCAATTCCTTCAGAGATTCCACCTGGAATTCTTCCAGAGATTCTATCAGGGGTTCCTCTAGGGATTCCATCACTAGGTAATTAGAAATTTCTCCATCAGGAGCTCCTTCAATAATATATTTAGGATTTTTCCAAGAAATTCCTCCAGGATTTCTTCTGAGATTTCACCCGGAATTCCTCAAGAGATTCTATCAGGAGTCCTCTATAGATTCTATCAGGAATTCCTCCAGAAATTTCATGTGGAGTTCATCTAAAGATTTCATTGGGACTCCTGATTCTATCAGGAGTTCCTCCTACAATATCTTTATATTCCTCCCAGTAACGATTCCCCAACCTCAAATCTACCTGACCCACGAATATAAATTCTAGAATTTCAGCAACAAATTTGCATGCAATGAGCAGAGAGTTGTTAGAAAGGACGATTTCAATAATTTACTCTTTGATTACTTTTTGATTTATATTTTAAATTTGTCGAAATAGTCATTTTGAGAATCATAGAACAAGTAGAAAATGAGGTTACGATTCGCCACTAATTCCTCCAAGGATTCCATCAAGAGTTCCTCTAGGGATTCTATCAGGAACACCAATAGGGATTCTGTTAGGAGTACCTTTAGGGCTACCATTAGAGTTCTTCTGAGGATTTCATCACGAGTTCATCCAGGAATTCCATCAAGAGTTCCTTCAGAGATTCCAGCTAGCATTTCTTCCGAGATTCTATTAGGAGTTCCTCCAGAGTTTATATCAGGAGGTCACCTACGACTAACATCAGGATCTTTTAGGGATATCATAAGGAATTTCTGTAGGCATTCTATCAGGAGTTCCAGCGCTAACGCTAACGCTATTCTATCAGGAGTTCCAGCAGGAATTATTTCAGGAATTCCTTCAGGGATTTCATCAGAAGCTCCCAAAATGATTCCATAGGGAATTCTTCAGGGGATTTCGTCAGGAGTTCCTCCTATGATTTCATCTGGAGTTCCTGCAAGAATTCTTCTTCTTCTTGGCATTAACGTCCCCACTGGGACATAGCCACAGTTATTAACTAAGAGCTTTCTTTGCCAAAGTTGCCATTTTCTCATTCGTATATAGTGTGGCAGGTACGATTATACTCTATGCACAGAGAAGTCAAGGACATTTCCTTTATGAAAAGATCCTGGGCCAACCGGGAATCGAACCCAGACACCTTCAGCATGGCGTTGCTTTGTAGCCGCGGACTCTAATCACTCGGAAATTTTCCAGATCAAAATAATCCGTTAAGGACTTTCTACAGGATTCTCTAAGGCAATTCCTGGTGGATTCCTTGGAAAAAATCCTCCAAGATATACTGGAAGGAATTGATGGATAAATTCCTTTAGGAATCCTCGGAGAAGTATCCGGTAGATTCTTGAAGTAATTCCTTCAAAAATCCGAGGTCGAATGCCTCGTAGGTTCCCTTCAGGGATACAAAGAATAATCTTTTAAGGAAACACTGGAAGAATTCATAAAATAATTGATTGAAGATTCCCTAGAAGAATCCCCTGAAAGTAACCTGGGGGAACCTCTCGAAAAATCGCAAGCGGAATTCCTGGTGAAATTTGTTTTGAATTCTTTTGCAGTATTTCTTGCTGAATTCCCAAAAGCTTCCTGGTGGGATCTCCTTAATGAATGCTTGGAGAAATTTTGGGTGGATTCACTGTAAGAGTTCCTGAAGTGAATCTCTACATGTATTTCTGTAGGAGTTTTTGAAGTATTTCTAGCAAACGGGAAAGGTTTTTGATGCATAGGAGAAATTCCTGGTGGAATTATTGATGGAATTCCTGTAATAATTTCTTGAGCAATCTCTATAAAAATTTCTAGAGGAATTCCTAGTAAAAGCGCAGGAAAAAAATCCTTATATAATCTGTATAGAATTTCTTGAAGTATCGATAGAGGAATTCCTAAGTACATCTGTGGAGGATATTTTGGAGTAATTCTTGAAGGAAGCATTGAATGAATAAATCCCTCGGAAGTTTTTGTGTAAATCTCTGGAGGACTCTGTAGAGAAAAAAAATTACAAGAAAGAATCGCTGAAGAAATTCCTTTTGGTTGAATTTAAGGAGGAGTCCTAGGAGAAGCCCTGAAAAAAGTTCTGGTGAATTCCTTATGGAAATTTCTGGTGATAACTTTATTGAGAAGTATCTGAAATAATTCGTTATGTGATTCCTGAATAATGATATAACTTTTAGAGGAAATAAAGTAATCTTTGAAAAATTGTGATAGCAATCTCCGGAAGAGTTCTTGAAGTCAGCCTTGAAGTAAACTCTGAAAAATTACTGAAGAAATCACTTGAGGATTTTTTTGATCTTTGAAGGAATCAGTAGAGGAAATCCTGAATAATTAGCAGTGGAATCTTTGAAGGAACCTTTGGAAGAAAGCCAGCCTGAAGAATTTTCCTCGGAGGAATTTCTGGGTAAATCTGTGGATAAATTTCTAGAGGAATTGTTGATGAAATTCCTGGTAGAATCCCAGGAAGACTTTCTGGTGGAATCCCTAGTATAATCAACGGTTCTGGAAAGACTTCAAAGTAGAATAGCTAGAGGAAACCGCTAAAGACTCCGGATACAAGCTTTAAAGAAATTTCCCTAGCCATTCTCATATCGATGACTGCTCAGAATAATCCCCGATAGAGATCCCTCATAATTTTAGAGTTCTGCTGAAAAACTTCGTGTGAATTGTAATTGTAATTCCTCCTCAATATCCATTTCTTCCGGTATTTAAATTCTGAAAGTTCTGCTCTTTCTCACAACGATTATTGTCATAGAAATATTCACCACCACAGCCACAGAAATCGAAGAAAATAACCATCACATATTCACTACGCTTGCCGAGAGCATTCAAAACATGCGAAGAAATATGGTGTTGCTGCAACAAACTTTGACAGTCGGTCAAACGGTTGCAGCAACATAAATCGGTTTGACTAACTTGGGGGCGGAGTCAATGTTGGTCAAACCGTCTGAGCGTCTGTGGGCTGCATAAGAAAGGAGTCGACAATTTTCAATTGTTTATTGTTTAATTCTTGATTGTCAATAATCAATAGTTTTCTCCTGGGAGGAAGGCACCGATACTACACACGAAATATAAGACAACGTTATTTTGAACTGCAAGATAACTCCAGCTTGCCAACAACAATCAAGGCAGGCTTCGAGAAAATCAGTAGTTTCCTTATGTTGTGCACCTTCGATCTTTCCTGACAAACATGAAAAAAGGGCCACAGTTTTCTATGCACTAAATATTCATTTTCATTGGAAAAAGTAGAACGATGCGTTTTTCAATGCTCTATGTTCAATCAGATTAAATGGTGCTCACGAGACATTACTTGCGTTATGTGCATGAATTGATTTTCATTCGATTTTTATCACTTTTGATGAAATACAAAAATGTGTTTTAATCAGTTACGCGCTTTTTTCATGTTAGTCCAATGTTTGAGATCTGGGCTCACAGTGCCAGTTCGTGACAGCGGAATCTCGGCTCACTATGACGTACAGAAATTTTGTATTGGTCTCTCCCTCCCAGGTTTTCTCCATTCGAAGAAATTGTTGTATACATTTCCGACCGATTGGTGGGAAAATATTGAAAATCTATCGATAAATGACTGAGTAATTAGCGTTCAAAATCTTACATAATTTCGTGACGGTCGCAATATTTAAGATTTTCAATTGACACTCAGTAAATTGCCGTAAGACGTAGTTGGATATTCTTGAATTTGATGTTTATGAAAATGATGGATTTCTCGCTTTGAGTATCATACAGGCGTATCGGCAGTGATCGATTTCTCTTCGTAGATTTTCGCTTAGCATTATTACACGAAATTTAACCGATTGTCGAAACATTTTACGGATCAGTACGATGACGAGGACGATGAATACTTTCTACTGAGTCAAAAATAGCAGTCGAAAACAGTCGCCCAGCCAAGTAATTAGCTAAAGAGAAAATCGATGAAGAGAATTCGATCACCCTTATGATACTGAACGTGAGATTTGTCTATAACATAAGTACTGAGTGAATTGGACTTAATGCTGCTTAAATTTGAAATTAAACAGAATTGACTGGACAGACATCTGCCTAAGATCTCATTAGGCTCCCAAAAACAGGTTGTTCTACTTTTCCTCGTATGTCAGTTCCCCAGAATTCTTTTCCTCGAACGTCAGTTCCCCAAATACCGATATCCTGAATACCCCGTTTCCCGGAATGGCCCATTTCACCGACAAATTTATGGCACTCATAATTGACATAACTTTATTCATGTCAGGGTCGTCTGACATGAAGCCTCCTTTATTTCATTAATGATTTTTACACCGTCATTGGCATCTTGGGCAGTATGCGTTCTACAGAAAATGTCGAAATCACTCCTCTCTTAATTGTTTATCATTCTTTCTTGTTTACCACCCTATCACTGAAACTCCGGTTCAGTTTTCAACTGCACCATTTTCTGGGGAAACAGATAATTCGAGGAAATGGCATTCGGGGAAATGGCATTTTAGGGAAGGTAACACAATCCACTAAAACACCTAGTAACGATCCTGTTTATACGATTAGTATACTTGGCAGGGCCGCCCAAAAAATATGTATGTAATGCACCACAGATTTTGCAACAATAGTCTAATGATTATCTGGAAAAGAAGGTGCACTGAGAATTTGGCCAAAATCCATATTCAAATTTTCAAGTACGGGTACTTGGGAAGATTTTAACAGAAAATAACTGTACCGATTGCACAGCGTAACAAAAATGACATTTTTGCTTGTCTCAAAGACCAAATTATGTGTCTGATTTGGAGTCGCTGAATATGACACCGTTCTCAGAAATGTTCCAGCACGACACGTCGTTTCTAGCTACAGATCACCAAAGTTGCCTAAAACATTGATTTATTTAAAAAAAGGACATAATAAAGAAACATACAAAACAGGTTTTGAAAGGCTTTAACAAAATATGCAATAAGTATTTCAAAAGATATTGTTCATTCCTATATATATTTTTAAAGTTTAAGTTCAAATAAATTTTTATTTTATTTTATTTTATTTATTTTATTGATGTACAAGGGGGTCAGGGGCCAAGTCTCCAGCATAAGTTTGAAAACTCACACCGTCCATAATACACCGGGGGGTTTTGGAGTTTGGGAAGTAGGCAACGCAACATCTTTGACCAGAAGGTTCTTTAAGTT
Source organism: Aedes aegypti (assembly GCF_002204515.2). NCBI lineage: Eukaryota > Metazoa > Arthropoda > Insecta > Diptera > Culicidae > Aedes > Aedes aegypti. The sequence goes on from NC_035109.1 coordinate 325,689,636, forward strand.
TTGCTTCTACTCTTGACTTCCAATACACGTATGAATGATGCAAGGTCAAAAGAACATGAATCAGTCATACATATAGCGGAAGTGAAGTGTTTTGCCTAAGGATATGGGAAAGGAGGGATTTTGGGTGGTGTTTTGTAAATAGCTCTGTGGAACAAGTTTGTTATTAGTTTAAAATTTAGTTAATCTGATTCACCTTGCAATCAGTAATAAGAATATTTACAAAAACATGATACTTAACTTTTCTCGGCCAATACGCCGCCATGTCTTTCCTCTCCAATGGATTTTTCCTCGTTGTAATGGCGGGTTAGATATGAAAACAAGGATAAAGAGAGAAGAAAAGTTAGTGATTGTTACATGCTTTATTGCTGTATTGGCCTACAATGAAATCATAGAAAATTCGCTCTTTGGATTCCCATGATAACAATCCCCATGCAGCTTACGAGAAACAACGTGGGACAATTCAGCTTTAATGCATGTGAGAAATTCTTGGTGATATTCTCACAACGGCCATTCAGAATGGTTCGACGGATGTAGATAAAAGATCATCATGATAAAATTAACGCGACGACATGTTAGTGAACTCAGAACGATTATTGTGTTTGCAACTGTTAATTTCGATAGTTAAACTTAGGGTCGGTTATGGTATATAACTTTTAAGATAAGCAGGAGTAAAGCACGAACGCGAAGTAATGACCTTCCATCCCATCTTCAAGTGCTCCCCACAAGCACAACACTTCATTCTGGCACTTTAGAACGTCCATGTTGTAACTTGTTCACACAAGAAATCTGCCTCGACCGAGTTGGCAGAACGCGCCCGTACCCCTTTCTGAACCAAAGGACTGGGTAAAGTTTAAGTTCAAATAAATACACATAAATTTAGATTGTTAATGAGAAGAAACAAATTTTTGTATCATTAAGATTTGTATGTATGCTAAAAGTTAGACTGTATGTTTCGATCACTCGTTTTTTTTTAGTAAAATTACAAGAAATATTTTCACAGAATACTGAACATGAATCTAAGATTATCCTGAGTGGGATCCACGAAATTATGGGCAGATTTTCAACAGAAAATTGGGCAAGATTCTCACAGAATCAATTACAAGATTCTAAGCAGCAGGCTCTTGCTTTATCTTGATCGGTCTTTCACATAATTCTAGGCGTCATTCTGATATAATGTTGCGTAGTTTTTTCATAACTCTAATCATTTTGTAAACTGCTCTATACCTAGACGAAAATTCTCACACCAGACATATTTCTAGAATTTGTAATATATTTTTAACTAGTGTCTGTTGAAAAACGCTATGGATCGTCCCATACAAAATGACAGTTCCGTGCACTCTCGTTTTTTCAACGTTCCCGGTGAATATCCTGGGATTTTTATACACACAAACTCGTTGGAACCCTTGACGAACAAAACGGAGAAAAATCATTCAAGTCCGTTGACCCGTTCGTAAGCCATTTCGTGACATACAAACACCATTTCATTTTTTTTATATAGAAATATGTTCTACACTAGCTGAAACTCGTTTGGTTTGAAAAAAAAAAATGCGGTGGAAAAGTTGAATAGATACATTCAACTTAGACTTCTTCATTAACATTATTGTTAATATTTGATCACCTTTCAAGAAGTTTGCATGATTGACATTTTCCATGTTCACCTTCTCTTCCACCGTAAAGGTTCTTGGAAAAAACTTCCATTTTTCAATATCTCACTGTGAAGAATGCTTTCAATTTGAATGGTAATAGCAATTCCTTGAAAGTAAATTGAAAACTCTTCGATATATTTCAAATATTTTTTTATTGATTTACAAACAGCAGTTTTGCAATAAAGCTTTAATGTCTTGACTAAATCTACGCAAAATTTCAAATAAAAATATTTCCTTTTAAATCCCAGAGAATTTTTTTTGCTTTCTCTATGAATTTCCTGAAAAATGATATTTCTATTAATGTCCAAAGAATCTTAACCATCCTGTTATATCTCAGAAAATATAACAATTTTTCCTTTACAATTACTATTATGAGGTTGGTCTTTGTTTATGAATCATAATTTTGTAAAGGATTGCTATGGCTTTCGAGTTGTATTTCTGGCATAAGCTCTAAAATTCTTTACAGTTATTCAGAGCGAAAAGTTTTAAAACTCTGCTTGAAAGCAAATGGTCCGACATGTACAGGAGAATTTCTTTAAAAATTTGCATATCTCCAAAATTTACAAATTTTGTTTGAAAGATCTAGTAGAAACTGTACATTTGTTCTTAGCTATATAAACTCTATATTTCTTTGGAATTTGTCAATGCACCTTTCATACATTATTCAAAAGTACTCATAAAATTTTCAGTAAAAAATAAAAGAATACTCATTTTTTCTCGCAGGAGATTTAGTCAATAATTTAATATGTTCTGATCTCAAGGAAATAATATAACCTTTTATGACACTTTTGACGATTTTCATAAAAATTCTCGTGGAAATCTCTCAGAATTTTTTTTTGCTGAGCTTTGATTAAGGGTCGCTGAAATGGAGGTTCGCCAAGGGCGCCATGAAGCCACGCCACGGCTCTGCATGTACTAGCCTAGTCGAGTCTAGTACACGACATTGAAAACAGCCTTACAGTTGCGGTCGAAATACGTGTATCTGTCAAAGGATACAAACTCTAGTGGAATGTAATTGTATAGTACCAAATATTTTTTTATCTAGTAACAATAATGTGTTGAAAGGTAATTGTTAAACAATTGATGGATTGAATCTTCAGGAACTGTCAGACAATGCAAGAGAGGTAAACAATAACAACATCGTGTTGATACGGTCGAAATGGTTATTAGATTCTACGATGAAATTCTAATATTTTACTGATGCTTTGTTGTTTTAATTGAGGTTTGCTTTGGTATTCAGTATGTAGGAATGATGAACAGATGAGAAACAGTGTTGCTGGTTTGGTGTAGTAATTGTGGCATCAAAATGAGGCATGTTCGTCCACTGATGTGGTGTGGTATAATGCACCCCGGTGTTTTTTTGTTGGCCACAACAACTCACTTTTAACAGCTAGCTGAATATTTTCAAATTGAGAAAATGTTACAAGTTTTTATGAAGATTTCAATGAGCGTTTAGAGTTCATTTCTCATTTAGCATCTTCGTAATGGTTGTTGCAGATTGCAAAAAAAATAATGGTAAATAGCATTCTCCCAAAATTTAAAGTGATTTCGAAAAACAAATGTGCGCACGTCAGTTGAAGTTTATGTGCTGATTACTATGGAAAACGCCAAGCTTTTGTGTTCAGCTCTCTATATTTTCGTCATAATATTTTATGGAAAAGTGAACAAACTCTACTCATGTGTAATCTTTCCAGCTACAACTTCGCAGAAGACCATATTTCGATTGGTCGTCAGGATAAATAGTTATTCATCATCATAAAGTGGTATGCAAGTAGCATGCTTCACCAACTGTTCAGCAGGCAACAGTGGTGCTCCTGGCGCGTCATGGCGGGTAGAATGGGGTTCTGCACTGTTTTGATTTTGTATGCGGTTTTGACGTTAACTGGCCTTGTTGTTTACTAATTTCGTGAAGGAGTAAAAGAGAGGGACAGATTATTGTGCAGAGCCCCACAGAAGTTTGACGTTTACTGGCCTTGTTGTTTACTAATTTCATGGAGGAGTGAGAGAGAAGGTATGATTTTTGTGCAGAGCCCTAGAGATCAAAGTAGTCCAGGCTACTATGTTCTACACCAAAAAAGCAGTGTTGAATGTTCATCTCAGCATGATTTAAACTTTGTTATCAACAATAACAAATTATCCTTACGTCCAATCAAAATGTGATCCTCGGCAAAGTTGAAGCCGTAAAGATTTCAATTGAGAAAATTTTGTTCACTTTTTCATAGATTAGGGTAGGTGTACCAGTTATGGCCATAAGGGTTCCCTATTTCGCCATACGTGATATCTTGAATGCCTTCACATTTTGAAAAATCTTTTGTGTTTTAGCAGTAAGATAAAGGATAAATCTTGATGTTAAAACATTCAGAAAGATTAAAAATGTAAAAGTTATCCATATTTTGCATATGGCCAAATAGGGAACCACTATGGCCATAACTGGTACACTTTCCCTATTTGCCTTTTCCCTATTAATTACTATATAAACCTCAAATGGCGTGTGCACAGTCAAATTTCTCCCAAATCACTTCAGATTTTGGGAGAATGATTTTCACCATAATTGACACTGTTTAAGCATAGTGGAGCAAGAACTAGCAGTCTAATCTTCATGTTAGCCACCTGGGATCGAATCCCACCCCCGAGATAATCACTTATGACCTAAAGGTTACAGTGACGATTTCCTTCCGAAAGAAAACAAAGTCTTTATTTAATAAAGATAAAAAAATGTAAAAATTCTGAACTGTCACGGCAAATGAAATGTAATATGTTGCTCAAAAAGGCAAAAAATTGCACAGTTTCAGCAAGTTAGAATGCAAAAAACAGTTCAGTTCCAAGCCAATTAGATTGAGTGTGTTTCCAAAGACATAACACTAACAAGATTTATGAAATAAGTGTAAGATTTAGAATACCTAATATTAATAAAGAATTAATAAATATATTCTTCCAAGCACAAGTGGTTAGCCAACTAACTTACCAATCTCTTCTAACAAACGTTCCCTCATTATTCTTTCCGTGATTTCTCCCCATGTACCCAAAAAGCAATCAATCATTGTTGAACATGTAAATCTAGCATGCACTACATGTGTGAACAAAGCCCTAACCTTTGCACATTATAGAGAGGTGGGCTTGACTGTGGATATGGCTGCGCAGGCAGGCAGAGTGGTCCCCGGCAATCGGTGGGTGACCACACCGGGAGACCACCATTACCTTGTCTGTACTCAATCAGGTCTCGTTATCGTATTGCAATCCCTCGCCTCGGCCACCCCACTCCGCTCGGGTTTGAAGACCACCTTTTCGTTTATTGGGGAGAAGGGAAAGAGTCACGTCACAATTGCACGAACTGGCACCTGAACTACAAACGAACCAACCGAACTGTGGCGGGGCCAACCAACCAACCATACGCTGAATTGTGGAAGCTTGTCAGCGGGGGCCGTTGCTGATTGCGCTGATGGTTAGCTCCACTAGCTGAAGAATATAAGTAAATGTGCGCTGAGGAGGGTTGGTTGGGGGAGCGGGTAAATGAGGTGTTGGTGCGATTCGTGTACGTACAGGCAATTAATTAAACACGGCAATTATCAAACAAGTGTTCAGATGCGAAACACAGCGATTTGGTGTGATGGCGTGATTGAGAGCTAGACGTACAACAAAGCGGCTTTGGTGATAATGGCGATTCGAAAAAAATACAATGTTGTTTTATCTATTGAATTTAGAGTGTTCATTTTTCTATCATTTTGCTTGCACGGGATTTGCGATACAAAAAAAAAAACCTGGATGTACCTGGATTTCTCAGTTTTTCAATAAAACCAGCATATACCTTGAAATTGAAATGAAATATCTACTGTACAAAGTTTTCAAGAATGAATTTGAGAAATAAGTAACAATATACCTGAATTTGTAATTTTCATTATATTTTTCCATTGAAGTTTTTTTTTATTATTATACGGTAATAAATACCGAAACTTCCATCAAATCAAATTGAAAAGGTCGCATATAATGAACTATAAAAGAAAAACACCAATTGAACTTTAACATTTCACTTCACATTAACAAAAGTAAAAATAAAAACTGAAGTCCTTCTATAAGTATGAAAAAGTGTAGTGATGATAAATATGACCATACAATATGACTTTTCTCAAAGTTTTTTGAAAATGAGTAAAATTGTTGCCTTTAGTCACGTATTTAAAATGGAGTCAAATACAGAACTATGGCACAGAGGTAAAAACACGCATTGCAATGAGCATGGGATATATCTGTTAGCTAAAACAAGAAACTATATCATCATTCATATATGGAACATCGAGATATGGTGACGTTAAACTGAAGAGTCGACTTGGTGCGTTCAAGGTTTACTCCAATAACAGACTTTAAATGCTTTTGATATTATTAAAAAATCAGTGTACAAATATTTCCTAATCGGACAATTCCTCCCCTGAGTAGAACAAACTCTCCTCAGGGGGTAGCGTTTATTTTCCAATATGTGGTCACTAATACATCCATCTTCTCTCCAGGTGAACATAATGAATGACATACCTAGGGAAAGTTTCACGTAACTTAACTATAACATCCGGTTTAATCTCTTTACAACTTACGAATTCTAGGTACTGCAGTTTGGGGAAGAATTTATCGATGGAGTAAACATCGATGTCGATTGCATTCACATGATCGAATATCAAACGCTTGATTCGATTTGTGTACGATGATGGTCCAATGGAAAAACCAGTCTTGATAAAAATGAACTCCTCCACGTTCCCGAGATCGTTGGGACTGTCGAACCCACGAACGGTTGCATACAGACAATATTCTCCGCTGACGGTGAGCTTCCTCAAATTGACGAACGTCCGGCATATTTGGCGAACAAACACTTCGTCAATAATTTTGGTACGAAATCCCCGGAAGAATATCTTCATGCTCCGAACATTTGGGAACACCCTGTACATCTGCTCTGCGTAGTCATGGTTGTTCAGATAAGTGTCGTCCACATGTATTTGCATTTCTTTAATACTCGTTAACGGTTTACAACCAACAATCATGTTTGTATTGATGAAGTTCACAATTAAAACCTGAAATAAAAGATCATGTTATACCATGTCAGTATATAATTTCGATGCCTTGAACACCCTTACCTGAAGATTGGACAAAGTTTCCAAACACTTGAATGATTTCTCTTGCAAAATGTCTGTTTTTATGTCAAGCTTTTCTAGCTTAGGGCAGTTACTACACACGATCCTCAGTGCAGACTCCGTAACGACAAAATCTAAATGAACTTCTTTCAACGCAGGTAATCCTTTGAACAGTAGATACAACTTATTGTTATCATAGCTAAATGCACGCCCTCGTAGTTTTAGGACTTCCAATTTCCCCAACTGTAGCTCATCAATTGGAATACGATCATGCGGGACGAAAAGATCCAACGACGTCAACTGTTCCGCACAGACTTCCAACAGGTCGATCACTTGTACAGGTTCGTCGCACTTGTCGAATGTTATGCCTAATTGCGTCACATTCGGGGCCATTCCTAGCACATCGAGTTGCCCACTCTCCAACACATCATCATTGTTAATCTCCAGGTCCACTTCCCTCAACTTGCCTAAAACTGGAAATACCAACGATTCGACTGGACGCTTGTCCGGCTCGGTAACATAAGCTGTAACATGCTTCAAACCAGGCATCCTAACCACAAAGTCCTTAAACTGCGCTGCCGAGCATCCACGTATCATCGTGAAGCTTTCGATCGATTTGCCGAATAGATCCAGAACGGTCACGATAAATTCGTACTGAATATCGTTGCAAGCACCACTGCCACAGAGAGTGATCATTATGTTTCGATACGGTCGCGAGCTATTCCGTAGCAATTCCAAACTTCGTGCCTTGCTGTTCAACATGGTGCAGGATATCCGTAGCCGGACGCTTGTCATCAAGCGTGCCGAGAAAGCTTCCTGGTCCCAAAGGCGACACACCTGTGAGGCCGTTTTGCGATCGATCAGAGGAAGGTAGGTAAAAATTTCCAGCAAAAGTCCATCTGGAAGGTTGTTGATGTGGTTCGAATCGGCCATGGCTGAGGATTTTGGCGCACTACTGACAACGAAGAGACTGAATGAAGAAGGTTTTTGATTTAAGAGCGACAACCGTAGGTAAATTTTGATGTAAAATGCACCTAAGGGTAGCATTATAACTTCGTTATAAGATGACGAAAATCTCAATTAAGGTATGAACCAAAAATCTACAAATTTACCTGCTACAGGATCGTCAGCAGTTTCCGACTGGGAAAAATAAGAATGCTTTTCATGTTTTCATGTTTCATGTTTTTTTTTCTATTTGAGTGCAGTTTTATTTTGAAAAGCGAACGTGGGAAGATCAAGACATTTTTGGCCATGGAGGGCAAACGTGAACACTAGTTGATTTTTGAATCAATAAATCAATTTCGCGTTGAAAAAAGCAAACACGAAACACCATTTTATTTAGAGCATTTATTTCATTTGATTATTGTGTAATTCAAATAAAAAAACTTACTCTTCGGCTAATTGGCACTCGATTGTGTCTGCTTCTTAGTCTTTAGCTTGGATTTTTTTTAGCTGTTTTGATACATAGTCGTGATGTTGGTATTACTGGATCCTCTTTCGATATCGTATACGTTACGGCTTCCACGTAGTGTCATAACTGACTTTGAATCCACATTCAAATAAACCTCAATTTTGGCAAACCACTTTTTATGTCCGACTCAGAAACCATTGTGACGAATTCAGGAGTTCGAATTTGGATGTCTTTCAAGAATAAACGCATCCATGTGCGGCCTGTATACATAGAGTAAATATTGAAATCATTATGAAACTAAGACAATTTACAATGGCTTTACCTGGCCGATTGTTAGGCCTTTCAGCAGTATCAAGGAACCCTTTAACAGACTTCGAAACTGAGTCACGTGTCACTGGCCATCCCCGTCGCTGACTGTTGAATATCCACTCTCCGCGTTCTGTCTCAGGAGACTCAGAGGACTCTTCTATTGTTAGTATTGTGACCGGTCCAGGACGAAATATGGACTGCGATTTCTTCACCAATCTCGAATATATCGTCGATTTTGGAAATCCTTCTTTGAAACCGCATCCTGGATGTCGGTTTCTGCGCAGACTTATTTGTAGTTTTCTGGACACTGTAATAAGTTAATACGTATAATTTTGATGGAATGGAAAGCGAGATCAGTAAATTTCTCACCATTTTTGATGAAAACCGTTGAAACAAGCGATTTCACTTCACAGAATAGGCACCACCGTGATGAACAAATGTTTACTTCTGATGGTGGGTCGAAAACTGAAACACATCGTTTGCTGGAATCATGGCATGCTTTTTCGACCGGTCGAAAATTGAAACATGGTGTTTCAATTTTCGAACAATTTTAAACGTATAATTTAATGTATTTTTGCTCATAGATTAATATAATTCAATACAATATGCTTAATATGCTGCTATTTTTGTTAACCTTCATTGAACAGGTATTTCTTTGATCATTTTTTATACTGATTTGAGTCTCTTGCATATGTGACGATTTTTCATTATTGGAAGAAAACAGGACTGATTCAGGCAACTGAAAATCGGAAAAATGAATTGAAGATCAAAATTAAGTTATATAAATGCAATTTTTGTGACATCATTACAAGTATAACAGCAATAACACATTCCAATGATTTGAGAAGGTTTCAAAATTTTATATAGTACTTTAAATCATGTTTGTTCTATCAATGGTTAGAAAATAAGCACAGGGTCGAAAATTAGATCACTTACCCTACTCCAGTCCCGACATAATTAAGGTGAACAAATCTTTCAAACATAAAAATCCAGCCAGTGGTACCAGACAGTTGATCTAACAGTCCTAATATTTCAAATAAGAGGCGTCGACATCAGTTCCCGAACATCTTACCACATTAATGGAAGAGCATCAGTTAGTGTGTTGCTTCTTGAAAATGTACCACATGTACCAGGGTTATCAGAAGTTAGTTCAATGTGGAAATTACTATGGAGAAATTTTGAGATACGTTCCAAACACACTAGTACTTTAATATAAGTACAAACTTATTATTCTATAGTAAAAATTATTTCTCCAACCATAAAGAAAGAAATTTGCTGAAGAGCAATTTTCGATCCGACTGATATCAGAAAAGATATTTTCGAGTTTGTTTGCTACTATTTAGCTTAATATGGGATTATAGCCCTGTAAACATGTACAAAAATCCCAAACAAAATTGGCTCAAATGGGATTTGCTTCTTTAGCAAAATTTTCATTAAGATTTGAAGAATGAGTTTTCACTATGGGATGGTAAGTTTTTACTTACATTACAGTACTAGCGTGTATGGAACATTTCTCAAAATTTCTCCATAATAATTTCCATATAAACCTACATTGTCTTTGGGCCACCTTTAAATCACCAGCTAGAAAGCTTAAAATTTCACAGAACACTATTTTTATTGTAAAGAACATATGGAAAATTGGATTTTCAAACATTTTTTTAAATTTGAATGGCCCTAATGTGACACTAGTGTGCGTAAATACTTTCGGTTCGTTACAATTGTGGGATATTTCGGAATCTAAACCAGTCTTCGAGTATTCAGAGCCTGCAGTGAGTAGGCAGAATAGCTAAGGGACCCTGAATAAACCCAAGTTCGTCCACAAATTGGTGCAAGTGTATCTCAGCATACCATAGAATCTAAAATTTCATGTCTTTGAGAAAGTTGGCCTGAATTAGCAGAGGTTCACCGAGGAACTCTAGTGCTAGTGCACGCAAATACGTAAATATAATGCAATTGACGAATAATTCAGAACCATAATGAAATAGATGTTTCTTCTCTTTGAGATTTTTTTTCTGTTCGGACATAAACCACTGCGACCAATATTTGATCTATTGTAGTATATCCCGTGTCCTTTGTTTAGTGCATGTCGTGTAACCTTGTCACTATTGAGAAGTGATAAAGTATTCGGTTTTCTTCCAGTTGTAATTCGTAACTTAATCGCAAGAAAGGATTCTAATTGAAAGGTTCCGCTATTTATACCATTCGAAGAATGTGGTGGGTACACTCTCCATAGCCGCGCCCCTTTATCAGTCCAAATCGGATTCAAGCCAAGAAATGACAACGATATTGTCCATGCATCAGAATCCTAGTCCTGACTTCTTCAAACTAGAGAACAAAATAAATAAAAGATTAGAAAATAAATTAATGTATTCGACTCACGTTTTTCCTTGTTTTAAGATCATTTTCGGCCACTGGGAAAACCGAGACTTGTCGACAATTGTCACTTTCAACAAGGTTTAAAAATGTAACAAGGACTAAATGTTCCTTTGATTACTACATTATCCTCTCCTATGCACCAATGCACGAGTTCACTCGTTGACATTTGAGCGGTGCCGTGTTATTACCGGACCATGGAAACGAGTGAATTCGGCCCCGCTCAAACGTCAAATTAGTGAACTCGTGCATTGATCCATTCGTATGAAGCAGTCAGGACTAGGGTTCACTGGTAGATCTTTACCCCGAGTATACCCCATTAGGCATAAAGACTTTAGGCATAAGGACGTTAGGCATAAGGATGTTAGGCATAATGGAAGTTAGGTATAAAGACATAAGGCATAATGGATGTTAGTCATAATATACGTTAGGCATAATGGACGTTTGGCATAAAATAACTTGCGCGTGTGTCATTTGAAACTCGCCTTATATCGAAAAAATTTCAGGCCCATTTACAAATTCAATTACGCTGATGGGGGTGGGTATCTGTCCTTAAGGTTTGATAGCTCATAATAAAGTGCGATGTTCAAACAAAAAGCGTTTCGAAAGGGTGGATTGATTGACTGGTATTAAATTACTTTTTTCGGTGCTATGAAATGTGACCATGAACCGAATGACAGATATGGAGGAAAATTGGTTGTCATTTTTATTGTTATCATTCTAAAATCCAGCTCAATCCATTTTTGTAAGTATCAATTCAAATTTGCGATGTGCAATCAAAGAGTTATGTGTTTCTAATGATGTTTATTTTAATAAGTATATGACATTTTTTTTTATTTTGAGTTAATTCTAAAGAAGGGAAATCTTCCATATAAATATTAATACTTATTGTGCAAATGAGTACTTTGAAGACAATAATCGAGAGGCAATTCAAGAATTTATGTTATGATAGGTGACATTATCTTCAGCAATAATTTTCTGGTAGAAGACAACTATCTTCTTGGCGTTACATTGCTACTTCGAGTCTGCTCGTCAATTAAATGTAGTGAAAACGGTTCCTTTGCTACTTGTGCAAACAATTTTCGATGATTTTCAATCAATTCGTCCTCGATATTCGTCGAGTTTTAGAATTAAAATTTGATTAGATATTTATTTTGATTACAAAAGTCAAGTTCAAATTCAACATTGTATCCAGAATTAAACATGGCGTGCATTTGGGAGAAAAAAAATATTCCCAATGTTATTGTATAGAGCTCCAACAACTTATTTGATTACCCAGTGTTACTCATAATCAATCAACAGCAAGTCGAAACGAAAGTTTCGGATGGAAATATTTACATCTACAATTCCAAAAACTATTAGAAAAATAAAAATACAAATAACAACATATATTGGAAGAAGGTGATTTCTCGAACAGTCTTTTCCTCCAACCATTTAATTAACCGTATAAGTGCAAAGAAAAGCCTATGATTCAAAGAAGGGAAAATGTATGATGGAAATATTAAAAGCAATAATGACAATAATGTCTCGAAAGAACAGCTTATTTATAGAAGAAGGGAAATTTTCTGATTAAGACATTAGCGTTAGCGTAGTTACGGTATACTTCGTAGATTGGATACTAGGTATATTCATGTTTTTATCTTTGATAGTATCATCTAGACTGCTTTCAAGAACAAGGCTTGGGAGTTAACCTTGATCTAATCTGAAACAAGAATACCAAATCCATGAATATCGCTATTCCCGGCCACGCCCATCTTTACCGTAACTTGGGATTGGGGAAGGAAATGTTGATGTAGCACTTACTAAACGAGAGGCCTCCGACTCAGTGACACCCTCATAAGTGCTACGGAGTTGGGGGTTGGGAAAGGTAGTAGGTCACTAGGATTCGCTTGAAAAGCTGGCGATGGACCCAGAGCATTTGATATGTAATTGTTTTTAATTCAATCTTCTGAATGTTCCGGCAATCAAAAGAAAGAAACAATGCTTTATTTACAGTTTGAACAATATTGTTTCCCGTGAGAGAAAAAAGAGATAAATAAAACTGCGCTTTAACGATAGTGAAATTCTGCTCGATAAAAAGCAGAGTCGATCCCTCCAGGGTCATCGAAATAAACACAAAAAAAAATAGAGGAGAAGAAATACGCACACGCCCGAGAAAAAAAAAATGCATTTACGCGAAGTCATCTCTCGCCCCCTACGAGCAAGCAACCGAATTGAATGACCAAACACTACTGACGAACCTCACGATGTTTTTTTTTAGTAACCGTACAAAACGAAATTGAACACGATTGATCACGATTCCGTCTTCCGCTTCCCGTAGGAGCAAGCAACAGAATCCAATGGCGAAACACTACTCCAGGCGCGGATATCTTTGTTCCGTGATTGTAAACCGACAATACACAAAATTACAAAAAAAAAAACATCGAATCGTTCCGGTTATAGCTATCAAAATTCAACTGTTTCAATTGTAAACTGAATTCCGAATAATAAAATGGAACAAACTCACCAAATCCTCCAACCGGATACTTTCCGGTTCCAGTAAGGATTTTCGTTTTACCACTAATAGCGAAACTTCGGACGTTCGGCACGCAACACATTTGTTTTCCGACAATAGCTCTACTACTCATCCACGTTTCAAACAAAATTTTTCACCAAAACACCTTGCATAACATTTTTTCAGCAGAAGTCATAACATTTTTTCAGCAGAATCAAAAATTGACAAGCGCGAGGAAACTAACAGCAAGATTTTGTCATGGAACACTTAACCTGAAGCATTCTTCATAAAATTAAAACAAAACGGTAGAGATAAAAATATCTGGGGCAGAAAAAAAACACCTAAACTTTATGCAGAATTCCGTTTTTCTAAAAATTCCATGTTTTCACAAGCATTCACACTTCACACTTCACAAATCAACTTTCTTCACATTAGGTATTTGCGGGGTGGCATAGCACCACCAGCCGATTCAATTTTCATCCGGGCGAATTTGTAAATATTCTCACACACATTTGATACACTTCCGGGTGGCATAGCACCACTATTCACACGTGCCGAATTAGAAAAAAAAGAAATAGGAACCGAGATAAAACGTGACAGCAAAAGCAAAACATATCCATTCGCGCGCAACGCCTACTCATTCGATCGAAATTTTCTGATTAAGACATTAGCAGCACTAACTCCAATAATTTTGTTGACATCAAAACTATAAAGAACAGCCTTCAATTTAAAGAAGGGATAATCTCTGATGAAAAATTTGCCAGTTATATGTGTAGAACCAAACCCGAAAGATGAGCAACAGATCATGTACAGCGTCGTTCTTATTCTTGGCTTTCTCATGTGTGCGCGATTCACGATTATGCTTCATGGCCAAAAAAGTGATGAAAACGAAAAGATCCTGGATCGACTAGGAACTGAACTAAGATACCTTCAGCATGGCTTTGCTCTATGGTAAGAACTCACGCCACTCACGCCGAGGACCTGGGATCAAATCCCAACCCTGAGATAGTCACTTATGACGTGAAAGTCATAGTTACGACTTCCTTCGGAAGGGAAGTAAAGCCGTTGGTCCCGAGTTGAACTAGCCCAGGGCTAAAAATCTCGTTAATGAAGATAGGAAAAAAAAATATCAAAAAAGTCAATACACTTTTCCAGCAAACGATTTCTATTTTCATTTTGAAAATTATGCCTATCGTCACTTATGCCTAACGTCTATTATGTCAAACATCTATTATGCCAAACGTCCATTATGCCTATCGTATTTATGTCTATCGTACTTATGCCTAACGTCTTTATGCCTAACGTCGTGCACCCCTTTACCCCATAATGCACCACAAAAAAGTGATCTACCCACGTTATGGGTATTCTCTTTGAGATAGTTGTTCAAAGAAATAAGTGCGTCATCATTGTAATACTACAAGATTCCAACCCAAGTAACAATTCAACAGCGATTTGGCTTTCGTGTGGATTTATTGATGTTTTATGACAGTTACGTGAATGCTGGAATAGTTTAAGGCAACATTTGAAGTTGCCAAAAGATGAAATTTTGTAATTCGACTCTTGGCTGTTTTCAGAACCTTTTAAAGGCAAAACGTAATGTCACAACTTTGTGGCTACAAATCCAGCTTTATTGAAGCATACAATACCTTATTGAAATTCCGTGGCTTGACTCTTATTTGTTACAGCTATCATAAAAGTCTCAAATAATACACCTTGTCGTCATAAAAGCTGCTTTTAAACTTATTGACTTCCACTTGTCTTCTGATAAATTACCTTATTTACACATCTTAAATCTTTTTTTGGGCTCCTAAGTTGCGATAACATCATTAGCATTGCAAATTTATTATTCAGCACACCATCTAAATTACTACACAACGATTATTCCTAATGAGAAAATACGAAACTAATACCCGTTTTCATTGTATTTGGGTATATTTTTCGTAACAGCACGGCCAACCTGTCAAACTTGGTTGAATGCTGCTTGGTTACCATAAAAAGCAAAAAAAAACTGAATCATCTTCAATCAGCCTTTATTAAAGCAAGTTTATAACCACAAATGCCGAATCATAACAGTGTGCCCTTATTTGTATATTTATGATGACAAAACAGCATATGTCTATCAGTTATGGTACCGCCATATTAATTTCACTATGGTTGCAACAATTCCAGTATTTCCAACTCAAATTCACTTCATTAATCCGCACATAAAATGTTATGGTGTGATGGTTAAGCTGACTAAATATGATCAAAAGCACATTTAATGCCCAAACAAAAAAGAACGGCTGAATATGTTTATTCATCACCTGGCGGTTTTTATAAGCAAATACTGAATTACTAGAAATATACCACTTTCAGAAAGAGCACGCACAATTTTGCTTCTTTCTCATCACATTTCACAATAAATCTCACACGGCACTAAAGATTGGAGCACTATATTCAAATAAATCATGTCAAATAATACGAAATAAATTATCACAGACGTGTTTTCAATCTTATTTTGTTTTGTTTACTTTGGGATAAATCCAGCAAGATCGAAGTTATGATAAAATCATTTTCAAGATGAAGTGACATTCATCTTTTAGATGGACTCAAAATAGTTACCATAAATGCTATTTTGCTTTATTTGTGTGACATAAATATACACTTCATAGCCTCTTTTAGAGTGGGCCAACTAGTCACATTTTAGTCTACAAGGGGTTTTGGGGGATGCGATGACGGCAAAAATACCTTGACTATGGTTTTATGGGCGTTTATTTATAGCACACTGGAAGTAATTCATAAAACTAAAATTGTTATTTGGGAAATTCATCAAATACTTAACACTAGTGTATGTAAATACTTCTGGTATGATGCAATTGAAAAAATAAAACAAATTGTCTTCGAGAAAACTGTTCGAAGTAAGTAGTATTCTCCGATTAAATATTTTTAGTTGCAAATTCATGGATTTAGTTTTATTTAAGGAAATTCTAAAGTAATCTTGAACACATGCTTATAAGTACTGTATCGCTAAAAGATCTCATGATGATATTTCTAGAAATTTTCTGAGTGAATACTGTAGAAGTTTCTGAAGGTATAAATTGGGAAATTGAGAATTTCCGGAAAGAATGTTAGGGAGAATTCCTGAAGGGAAGATTGTGCAAATAAATAAAGAAACACTTGTGAGATTCCTGTGTTTTTTTTAAGGTGGTTATGAAGAAATCTTTTGGAGAACCACTGAAGGAAACTAGGTTGAAATCTTAAAAGAATCTTATATGGAAGTCTTCAAGTAATTGCTGGGGAAAATTTCCAAGTAGTCCATGGAGAAAATTTCTCAAGTAATCCCTGGAGGAATTCCTGAATGAATCCCTGGAAAAATTCATGACTTAATTTACTTGAATGAATCTCTAGGGACATCTCTGAAGGATTTCCTGGTCAAATCTTTAAAGAAATCTCGAGAAGCATTCATCAAAGAATCCATAAATGGGCATTCTTTGAAGAAACCCTGGAGAAGTTCCTTGAGAAATTAATAAATATTTCCTCGTTAGAACCCCAAGCAGATTTTCTGTACGAGCTCTCCAAAGAATCGTTAAAGTTATGTGTGGAAGCATTCCTAGTGAAATTCATGAATGATTCATCGAAGGATTTCCAGAAAAAAAAGGAAACAAATTTCTTGAAATCATTTAGATACAAAATGTCGGAACGCAGAGCGTCGAAGGACAAAGTTTTGAATGACAACACGTTGAAAGAACAATACGTCGAAAAGAAAAAAAACGGCGAAAGAACAAAACGTTGAACTAATTTTCGCGGAACTTTTCTAAAGGACCTATCTAATATTGAGAGGCTCTCTTTGTTTACTTTCTCTTTAATCAATAACTGAGTCGCATTAACCTATTCTGTTGAGTTTTTTGTATGAAACGCTAGTCAATGAAATTGCCTTTCGATCTATAGTGAAAAACTTCCCAAAAGCTTTAGTATTCCACTGTTATAATCGAAAGAGAGCGAGAGAGGAGAGAATCTCTCATTTGTACATAGGTCCTTTAGTAATGTTCAGCGAGAATTGTTTTCTCAGAAAATCATTCTCCCATGAAATATTCGTAAATTTAGGATATAACATTTTTTCTTTCACGTATCTCTGGAGCTACAGTCGACTCTCCACATTTCGATATCGAAAGAACCATCAAGATAGGGAGATATCGAGACAAAGAACATACTTCAAATGAGTACTAGATTGAAAACCAATCCGTTGTCAGGCAAATACGACAAATAATAAACAATCAGACGTTATTCAGTGTTTATACATTATCAGAATCACGAAAATCTGGTCTAGTACCCTTTTAAAAAGGTATATCGACATACGGAGAGAAAATCGGGAATGCAATTGAAAAAAAAAAAAACAAATTGTATTCGAGAAAACTGTTTAAAGTAAGTAGTGTTCTCCGTTTGAATCTTCTTAGTTCCAAATTCATGGACCTAGTTTTATTTAACCCCCCAACGCCCAGTGTCACCTCTAGGTGACACCTGTTTTGTTTTGCTTGTCAAAAATCTAATTCTTCTTTGATTTCCGTGAAATCAATTGTAAATGAAAGCTACACTTATCTAGTTTGATTTTTGCTTAAAGTGGTCCACATCAATCCGGAGTGGCAACCGGGAATCGACTCCAAGCAGATAAAGTCAATTTTCTGTTTTCTATTATAGAAGGAAATCGAAACGACATTTTATTTCGAACCAAACGTCGTTTGAATTGTTGAAAATCATTCTCCCATGAAATATTCGTACCTTTAACATTTTACCTTTACGACGTTTTGGCATTTAAAAATTTAGGATCTAACATTTTTTCTTTCACGTATCTCTGGAGCTACAGTCGACTCTCCACATCTCGATATCGAAGGAACCATCGAGATAGGGAGATATCGAGACAAAGAACATACTTTAAATGAGTACTAGATTGAAAACCAATCCGTTGTCAGGCAAATACGACAAATAATAAACAATCAGACGTTATTCAGTGGTCATACATTATTCAGAATTACAAAAATCTGGTCTAGTACCATTTTAAAAAGGCATATCGACATACGGAGAGAAAATCGGGAATGAAAATCACATCGAGATAGGGAGATATCAAGATAAGGAGGATATCGAGATACGGAGTGGGAAATTGTATGCAGAATGAAGGGACCGAAGAAATCATCGACATAGCCGGAATATCGAGATGTAGAACATCGAGATGTGGAGAGTCGACTGTATATCAAAAGGAAACTCTGAGGTTTTGGGAAATTCTCAATGAATTCCTATTAAAACTATTCGGATTGTGGGAGCAATGAAAAACTTCTCTCTGAAGCGATTTTGGTTAGTACGCTCAAAGCTGTAAATAGATGTTGTATTTTTAGAGTTCATTCATGTTTAAGGTTAAGTACAATTAGGTCTTACATTAATTTTTCCCCATCCAGCTAGTTTCACGCTCAAATTCAAATCGGTCTCTGCTTGCGAATCCTACTGTATATAGTTTAATATTAAGTTTATATGGCAAATTCATCTATTAATTACACTTACAATTAGTAAATGTGTAGGATCGAGCTCCAATACACCGCGAATATGTTGCTTGTGCCCAAGAACTAACTTACAGTACATAAATCATCGGTATGAATTCAACATATAGCGATTGTACATTTAAAACCCACTCACCAACCGCTACGCACAACCACAATTATAAATTAAGTATAATTCTAACAATTTCACTAATATTCACTGTAAAATCCAATTATAATTCCCCGAAATAAGAGCACATCTAGCTGCATATGACTTGCACGTTTTCTGTTGTATCCACATATGTAGGTATGGAGCCCATTTGACGTTGACTGACATCTATCTTGGCTGACACACCATCGATCTGTTGGGGGATTCACCACCAAACAGTCTATTCCCGCTCATCCGAACAAAAACTCTTGAGTAATTCTGAAGAAATCCCTGGAGCAACTTTCGAAGGAATTCCTTGACGAACCTATGGAAATATTCCTGAAGAAAAATAGGTATCCTCAGAGAAGTCTTTAAAAACAAATACTACAGGTATCTCCAGATAATACGCATTCGACTCAGTACACGAAATCAGGGAATAATTTTAAAAAGACACCGACACGTTAATGCTTCCAGTGCACTGCAGTGGGCACTTTGCCATTTGAAGGAAGCACCACACTAGACAACGGAATAGTATGCAACGCCCAGTGGCACAGTCGGAAAACATTCCTCACGAAAAGTTTTCCACCCGCGGCGGGAATCTAACCCACACTCCATAGCACGATGTGACTAAATGCCTAGTGACACTAACCACACGGCTACGAAGCACAAGAATTAAATGTTTTGACATTTCTAAATGGAAACTAGGAAGAGAAATTTTGCGAAATTTCCTTGTATAAATTTCACTGTATGTCCATTTGAGAACTCCGATGTTCAGGTTCCGAGATACCAATCAAATTAAAAAGAGCATTTTTATGCACACTAGCTGGATGAGAAGCACTGCTCTTTCTGAATAACTTTCTCGAAAACAGGAATGCGATGTTTCGTTTAGATTCCAATATATCCCACAAATGCAACAAATTGGAAGTATTATCGTACACTAGCGCCACATAATGGATGAATTTAGAACTTTGTAGGGTCCCTCAGGGAAGTACTACTCATCTGAACAACTGTTAAAAAAGACATAAATTTTCTATCTCGTTCAGATTCCGAGGCCGTATTTGGTGTTGTCCGCGTAGTAGTGGTGGATTTTTTTATCATGACATATTCCGGAAAAAAAGCGAGCATTGTCCTGTACAACTTTCCCGAAGACAGTACCCTTCAAACTTGAAGAAGTCTTGAGATATCCGGTCACAAAGCCAATTCCGGAATAACTATCTTTCATGCAACAAGCGGAAGATGGGCAAATCTTGTGGACAGTCTTGATCCGGCCGGTCATGCATGATTGCATAAAATTTGCATAGTGGACCACAAACGCGAACATACACTACCCGTCATAAATACTGACTCACTGAAATAAGTATTGCAACACTCAGCTGAATATTGAATCACCCCCGAAAAGTTTAGCATCACCTCAAAACAGATTAATTCACATTGCTATATCTCGAGATCCTTACGACTTGCAAAGAAGCGATCTTCAGCAAAGTTGCTCAGGGGTTCAAGGACATCCGGAAAGCGATTAGTTTAGTTCGCGATTTTGCCGCTAGGTGGCGCTAGTGGGCATGTAAAATTGAGCATTTTGAACTAGTTCTAGCTTGTGATCCATAAGAGATAGAAAGTTCGGGTCTTCGGCAAAGTTGCTCAGGGGTTCAAGGACATCCGGAAAGCGATCAGTTTAGTTCGCGATTTTGCCGCTAGGTGGCGCTAGTGGGCATTAAAATTGAGCATTTTGAACTAGTTCTAGCTTGTGATCCATAAGAGATAGAAAGTTCGGGTCTTCGGCAAAGTTGCTCAGGGGTTCAAGGACATCCGGAAAGCGATCAGTTTAGTTCGCGATTTTGCCGCTAGGTGGCGCAAGTGGGCATGTAAAATTGAGCATTTTGAACTAGTTCTAGCTTGTGATCCATAAGAGATAGATAGTTCGGGTCTTCGGCAAAGTTGCTCAGGGGTTCAAGGACATCCGGAAAGCGATCAGTTTAGTTCACGATTTTGCCACTAGGTGGCGCTAGTGGGCATGTAAAATTGAGCATTTTGAACTAGTTCTAGCTTGTGATCCATAAGAGATAGAAAGTTCGGGTCTTCGGCAAAGTTGCTCAGGGGTTCTAGGACATCCGGAAAGCGATCAGTTTAGTTCGCGATTTTACCGTTAGGTGGCACTAGTGAGCATGTAAAATTGAGCATTTTGAACTAGTTCTAGCTTGTGATCCATAAGAGATAGAAAGTTCGAGACTTCGGCGAAGTTGTTAAGAAGGCCAAGTACATCCGAAAGACAAACAGTTAGGTTGCAGATTTCGCCGAACCATATTCAAGTGATTCAGGTTTGATTCGCTTTATATTCAAAAGCTGCAGGTCTGAAAGTGCATAGTTTGAAATGCTCAATTTTACTTGCTCACTTGTGCCACCTAGCGGCAAAATCGCGAACTAAACTGTTTGCTTTCCGGGTGTCCTTGAACCCCTGAGCAACTTTGCCGAAGACCCGAACTTTCTATCTCTTATGGATCACAAGCTAGAACTAGTATGAAATGCTTACTAGCGCCACCCAGCGGCAAAATCGCGAACTAAACTGATCGCTTTCCGGATGTCCTTGAACCTCTGAGCAACTTTGCCGAAGACCCGAACTTTCTATCTCTTATGGATCACAAGCTAGAACTAGTTCAAAATGCTCAATTTTACATGCCCACTAGCGCCACCTAGCGGCAAAATCGCGAACTAAACTGATCGCTTTCCGGATGTCCTTGATCCCCTGAACAACTTTGCTGAAGATCGCTTCTTTGTAAGTCGTAAGGATCTCGAGATATAGCAATGTGAAATTACCTGTTTTGAGGTGATGCTAAACTTTCCAGGGTGATTCAATATTCAGCTGTGTGTTGCAATACTTATTTGAGTGAGTCCGTATTTATGACGGGTAGTGTATATTTTGAGAAGTCCAAACCGTAAACAACAAGGCCACGAAACGGCAAACACTTGGAAATTTTACCTTAGAAACCGCGGCATGCAATCCCCTACAGGGAGTAAATAAAGTACTCAAAAGTGAGTTCATTCCACTCAATTCTGAGAGTTCGTGCGTTGACCTAATTTTGAGTTGTTGGGGTAGAATTTGTTTTCATTTGCAGTCATGCGAAAAAATACCTACTGGCTAAGATCTTTTCACTCAATCGACAGATCAAATAACTCAACTTCCAGTAGGAACTGTGCCAGGTAACGCATCAAGTTGTTTTTGAGTTGTTTTGCTCTTCGCTCTCTGATAACAATAGAAGGAGCGAATGAAATAGGAAAAAAAAAATAACTCAAAAGTAAGTTAAAAAATACTCAAATATGGGTTTTTTGTTTTCTTCTTGTGTGGGGCTCTGCATAATACTCTGCCTCTTTCTTTCACGACCTTTGAAAACAACAAGGCCAGTAAAAGTCAAAATTCTACTCAAATTAGAAACAATGCAGAGTCATGTTAAAGCACATTAACTCTTAATGCCTTACAATTGTCAAAATTTCAAAATTTACAACAATATTTGACATTTTTTTCCTTTCTTTATCTTCAAACCAACGTAAGTGGCTGCCCAGACAACCAAAATGTTGCGTTTTATAATGCTTATGTGTGCTAAATTTCACATATAAGATGTCCTTACAAAAAGGGAGGCGATATAAGGACTGTTCATTTTATAAAGTGGACACTTTGTTTATGCTGTATCTTTTTTATTTATTGATAAAATCGTGATCGGTTTTCTGTGCGTCGTTCAACTATTATTCTATAATGTTATGAAAATATAGAAACTTACAAATTGCTTTTGGTTTAAGAACTAAATAGTTTTTCCAAAAACTCCTAATAAAAACTGTTCGTCAAAGTTAAACATTATTTTTCGTCAAAAGTTATGCATGAAAAAATCCTATTTTTAATGAAAACATTGTATGTTGGTATCCTTTACTATTCGTGACGTGACGTGGGGACTTAATAAGCAACTCTATGAAGGCGTAGGTTATTTTTCATTTTTTATTGCTATATTGCTTCCGTCAGGACGTACTTCAAACCTTTAAATTTTACTCGTGTCAGTTCCATTAAAATTTTAATTATTTTTCTCTAAAAAAGTCGATGTAAAAATGATTTTATGATAGCTGGAAAATTGTAGCTCCGAAAATAACTTGATATGATTTAGCAGGCTTTGATGATGCTTTCGAAGAACAATTTTGGAAATAAAATTATAGGTTTTCGAATTTGTATGAAAATGCAAACTTCAAACTTTGAGCATCATTTTTTTAATGCCTTCTTTTTCCATATGGTATAGTTACCAACTATAACTGCTTGAGGTAATTGTACCCACTCTAATAAATTACAACAAATCGAAACATAGGTGAAAACGCGACCGGAAACTTATATGTGACTTTTATCAGCTTGAGTTCAAATCGTTGATTTGTAAGATGCATAGAGATAATTCATGAAAAAAATACGAGTTTGGTTGTCAAAACACACATTAATTCGTTTTTAAATTCTGTGTTATAGAAGTTCAATTGTTCCTTCTACATATTGCCCAGTTGCATTTTTTCTTTATTTATTCAGTTGTTTTTATTCTCATCATTTCTTCGATTGAAACTCAAACAGTAATTACGATATACTCTTTTTATCTTAAGTTCCTGGTCCGTCCTCATAAAAGAAATAAATTCCTGTAGAAAACCATCCTACTCAATCCTTTAATCTCTCAATTTACCATCCAACGACGACGGATGGTGACACATTTGCACTGCCTTTTCCGGGCACATCATTTCCGTTTTCGCAGGTTCCCCACGGATTCGTTGAAAGCAACGAAAATCAAATCCCACTCCGGGAGGGACTGCATTTGAAGATTAAACTTCATGAAAATTCCATTGACCCAGAAGAAAAACGCCCCGCTGGTTGCTGGGCCCGAAGAAAGGATAAACACACAGGGGGACCGGGAGCCGGACAAAAAATAGAAATAAGCTCCCCGGAGAGCACAGCTTTTCGTTCTGCCAACAGCAGCATCCGGTAGCCGTCCTTCCATCCCTATTATGTACCGAATTTCCCCAACTTTTCCATTGATCCTTTTTCCATTTGTCGTTCGTTTTCCCTTTGCTCTCGGTTCATCCCCGAGTTTTCCCCAACTCGTTGCAAACTCAATTTGAATCCTTCCTCCGAAACCGATCGAAATCCGGACTTGTGTTGAATTTTTTCCGCTCCAATTTCTCGCACATTAATCTATCCCCTTGCCAGCCTTCCGCCATCCCGTCATCAACCCTCGCGCCGCCCGGGGAGCATCCTTCGTTCCACAACGCTTGCAATCCTGCAATCCGAGAAGAACTTCTGCTTGTTATCACAATTTTCCATCCCCTCTTCTCAGGAGCCGTAGGGCACCCAACCACACTTCGTTTCCACCTAATCCGGTGCGATTTCCCCGGAGGGCGCTCTGCCTCTCTTCCTGATCGCTTTTCCGTAGGGGAGACCGGGGAACAAAATTCATGCTTCAGATCCTGATAGTACCCCGATCAGAAGAAAATTGCAAGCCTAATGTATACGCAAATGTTTCCATTTACCATACAAAATTATCTATTTTAATCAATTACATAACCTAAAGATTCAAAGTAATTTGTAAATTTGGACAGGATGAACAAATTTGCTATTTAAAAACGGTTTTTGTGTGGAGCTTTCCCATTTTCAGATAAATCGTTTAACAAAATTTAACAATAAAAAATAATTAAAAATTTAAATAGGTCTGACATTTTTATCGTATAGACAAGAAATTAAACTAAATTACTTGGAATAAAACAACTGTTTTAGATGCTGGGAAAATAGCGCGGGATCAAGTCTCCCCAACTAAAACTCAAAGCATCCCACAAATAACCATTTGGAGCATCCTTTTTGAGGGATCCGACGATGATGGTGTCGTCGACGTGGTCGGGAGCTGTTGGGAGAGGACTAAACTGATGGATTTTTCCGTTGCTTCTCTGCCTTTGGCCACATTCGCATTCCCAGTTTTTATGCTTCACTCCTTTTTTTGCCCTTCAACAACATCGCCCACACCGTAATCCAGGGCTAAATTGAGGAAGCCCCCGGATAGAGTGTTGGTGGCAAAAAAAACTGGGGGAAGAAAATCGCTGCTTGATGCCTGATCCACTTCCCAGATATAGGAGAGCTGCTCGTCCTGTTGGTGGTAGCTAGATTTTTTTTGTGATGAGATACGTCCAAGAGGTTTAACCATGGGTTTAACTCGGAGGAAACAGGGAAAAAAGTACACAATTTAATATCTATCATTTCCGTCGGATGCACTTAGAATGTTGCGAATTAAGATCTGGTAATGGAGAAATCAGTTTGGTAACTGGTATTTTTGGTGATACCGTACTTTCAGGTGAAATTGATTATTTTTGACGCTTTTCCAGGTTCATTTCCTAAATGTTTACATACACTCCCGTGTAAAAGTTTGGGTTCACTCCCTAAAAAACATAGAAAAGTGTTCTGTCTATATCTCTGTGATTACCATTGGCGTAGGAACAGAATCATCCAGGCCCCCCTAGAATTTTTGATGATAATAAAAAAAACAACAAATTAACACGTAGCAGAAAGTTCTGAATCAATGTAACTACTGATGAGATTTTTGTCAATAACAAGAGTCATGGTTATTCATCAGTTCACTACGATCGCTCATCGGGTTAAGTTGCACGTACGTGTCGCTCTCTCAAGGTGCTTCGCCCTTAGGATTTTGGCATTTTATCTTGCTAATTGTGAAGCGACTGTATAAAATAATCGTTCAATATGAAAGAAAAGGAAGCAAAAAAGTTTAAGGCCGCACGGTACGTCATCATAATCACCCTATCCATTTGAAGAAGCAAATCTTAAGAACCACTCCATATATCGGTGCGAAAAAGTATCACTATGATTTTATAAATGTAGTGCACAACCCAATTAATTTTCAGCTTTATCGGTTCACTAAAAATCGAGATTTGCTTCCACAAAGTTTTGATGATGATTGCTAGAGTGAGACAAAAGATAGGGAAAATAACACGGTCTCCCGTGTCCCCTTAACTAAAAGTTGTGTTAATTTATTAAAATATGTTCGGAGAGTCAATGAAGAAAAAAATGAAAATTTGATATTAGTGGAGAGCATCTTTGTGAGTGAGGGAGAAAAATGTGCCTACAATGTGATACAATGATTACGAGCGGTAATCGTGTGTGCGTGAGAAAAAAAAAGCGAGATTGTGTAGGTTGGTTTGATGATGACCGATGAAGTGTGTGGTGCCCTATCGGTAGATGTGAGGAAGTTTTTTTTTTTATGTGAGCAGCTGCGTTACACCAGGAATTGTTATGGTACTGAATGCGTCGAGGAATACGAGAGCATGGCATCATAGTGGCACGAAGCTAAGCTAAGTATACCTGTCTCTAATTCAAAAGTTTTATTTTTTTTGTGTTTTGTGTTGATACGTTGGCATTGTATACAGTAATCGCAAATTAAAAATAATCAACTGTATCATGGTTCTACAATGGTTGACTGTATATACCATACCGACAATAATAATTAGCTACAAATATCCACCGTTCAGACTTGTATGATGCATTTTACGAACCATCATCAAAAGCGTCATTATTTGTCATTATTTTCACGGTGCGTAGAGCGGTTTTCAGCATAACATGTTGGTGTGTGTTTCCATTTTCACTCTCTCATCATACCTAACGCTCAATATTCGGTCAGCAAAGTTCTGGATTCGCTCGGGTGGTGCGGATCATTGTTGCGCGCCACCGGTTCTCTCTGTATTCTCCCGCTGTGTTTTAGCAGAGCACATAATGACGTCACCATTTACTCTGCCACAGCGCAGTGGATGATGGAGGAGGGAGCCTGTGACCCGCAGCAGTGGTCCGCGTTACCTGAGGGAGTCCAGAACGTTGGTAGTATGCTGCTGGGAGGCACGATGTGAGATTGCATCGGTGTATTGGTGAACGGCGCTTTCTTGATTTTTGATTGCTTTGATTGCTTTTTCACACTTACAGAGATTACGTCGTTTAATGAAGCGGAGGTGCACGTAGAGGGTGAATGGGCGTCTAGCATAGAGCGGAGCATATCATAATTAAATCACACCGCAGACTTGCGAGGGCAATAAGATGGCGTATGGACTGAGCATTATGTTTGCTAATTTTGAGCACTTGTATCCTCTTGATTACCATTTATGTACTGAAAAGTCATATAAGGGATCATCCAAAAATGACGTCCATCATTTTTGGTTGGTCTATGGTATGTATTATTATTGAAAAAAAGTAAGAGGTTGTTTCCGAGATACAACCGCCAAGTTGACGTTGGATAACGTTAGCTTCTTCTATTTCATGGCTTGAGACCGTCACGAACTCATGAAAGATTTCTACTGATAAAAATCCAATCAATTTTCATACTATTTGTTGCATGTCAATTCTGACCTATTATGGAAATTGTGTGTTATTATTTGGTTGGTTCAGTTAACACTTCAACACCGATAAAAGTATGAGCGGTATCTCTTGGTTCTCAAACAAATATTCCGGTCGAACGTTAGGTCCACGCATGATCGTTGCTTTAGTGGGTTCCGAATCCAGTTTGAGGTTGAAGTACTTCTCCATGAAGTCCGCGAACTCAATGTTCTCCACTTTGTGCTCAAATCGATGTTAAAGTTGCCAGTCACGATGATTGGCATGAACTCGTTTTGATACTCGAAGAAGTTCCGCACCATAAAGAACTTCTTCTGCTTTGTCGTGGTATCCGGGAAATGTAGAGGCAAATTTGCGATTCCAGAGCTCGGCCGTCATGGTCCTTCAAGAAGCAAGTTACCTAACTCATGTGCACCAAAATTGATGCAATCTGTAGTAAATGAACGTTGTTTGTCTTAAATATTGTGTGTAGTGAAGTTTTTTGTGTCAAAGAATGGTTATTTCTATGGGAATAATGCAAAATTCCAGAATCATGTTTTGTGTGTTGTTAAAAGGCATTCATAAACTTCTAGTAATAAATAAGCATGTGGACATGGTGTTTGTAATGATGCTTAAAATATATCCCCAAAGCAGATTTTACTACCAAAATTCTCATCAATTTTCTCGTTTTGTTGAAATAATTGAATTTCAGTTGAATGATAGGAAAAACCTTTGGGAATTGCCTACATTTAGGCGTTAACCGCTGTATTCTTGAAATTTAATTATTGATTATGTCCAAAAATATTGTCTTGTTTAAAATTTGGTAGGCATATTCGGATTCAGGAGACTCAAATTAAGTTTGTATAGTTGATTTCAAAACTAATAATAATCACATTCACAAGTGATCAATTTCACCCACCCCTAAATGGGAACCCCTGATTTGTTATTTAAGAGATGATTTTGTTTAAGGAGCCATTTAAGCCATTAAGGATCATCGTCGTACTTGTTTTCCTGCATTTAGTTGTATGGTATCGATAATATATAAGAAAGCAGACCCGAAAAACCGTGAAAATGATCAATTTCACCCGAAATTACGGTACATGTTAACTTCAAAACGTCAAAACCGTATAACAGCAAGAAAAATGTGCTTTTCTATGAAAAATAAGACATGCCTTGATATTTACCAACTTTTCAATAGTTCAGTCATGAAAATCAATAGTTTTCATTATTGGAGTCAATTCGTAGAAAGATTTACAATCGATTGGTGCATGAATCTCGAAAATCTATCCGGGCGTTAGTAAGTTATTAACAGTCAAAACCTAACCACTTTTCGTGACGCGAGCGATTTTTCGTTTTTCGAAATTGTACCCCAGTATGTTGCCGTAAGACGTTATCCAACGTCAAAAAAATGTGACGGAATGGGGGGTCTAGAATTCCCGAAAAAAAAGATGGTCGTCATATTTGAATCTTCCATAATGTAGTATTTGCCTTACATTATCCAGTATTACTTAATGTTATTTCTAAATTGCACTTGTATTAATAAAATAGTGATAACGGAGATTCAGTCGGGCGGGACTTCACAACTTTTTTCTATGTTTGCATGCAGAAAATGAAAATCTAGCATTTCTAGGGAACTGTCGTTATAATTGGCAAACAACTAGGTTTTTGCATTTGTGTATTCAGTAGCTTAAACGTGTGTGCTTTTTTTGTTTTGATTTTTATTTTTTATGAATCATGAAACAAGTGCATGCTGATTATTGAAAATAATTATTGATTACAGGTAAAGAACGAAGTGCAATGCAATGCGGCTACGTGTTGAATAATTTGTTCTTTATGCGATTGCTGTTCATATGAAATTTGGCTTTAAATTGATTCAATTCCATTTCAGCCCATTTCTTCCAGGTCATATATGTGACAAATGCAATTTTGTTGAGCTTGAGCTTAATGGTTACATCCCATATCTTGATACTCTATATCGCGTTTAGTTCTCATTGCTAATTCGATGATTCTTTGACCACTCACCACGATTATATGTTATTTATTAGTTTAGCTTTTTCTATTATTCCTATATTGAATGTTTTATATCGTAGTTTTTTTATGTTTTCGTTTATTTTCTTAGTTAGATTTATAACAGGTTAGGTCATGAAAAACGCACCCCCAGTGATCGATCAATTTCATATACATACTGGAAATGATCATTTCCTAATTTATATTCATAAATTATATAAGTATATATATAAACTTTCAGGAGCAACATGGAGCCTGCATATCGTAGATTCTTACTTAATTAATGATTTTCGTATTGCAGCATGCCATGCTTAAATAATATAAAATTGCGTCTGCTCATGTAAACATTTGTTTATCATTATAAGTGTACCTTAACATAACTCCAATAATTTCTGCGTCTTTAATCTTCTTTTGCATATTTACATTTACGCGAATGGAAATGTAATTCTTAATATTTTACAGCGATCTATCAAGGAAAGTAAGATAAAGCTTCACATGCTATGTCTGAACCAGACGATTGTAGGGGTCGAGTGTGCATCAGATTTTTTTCTTGCTGGAGATCAGTGGTTGATCCATATTTTGACAGTCGTGGGGTTTTAAAATGATCTATCGGCGAATTTTTTCCATACATTTTGTATGGGCTAAAATGCGCCGAAAAACGAGGTTTTCATGGGTATTAGTATGAAAAATAGCTGAAAAGTGTAAAAATCAAAATTCCACCGATAGAATATTTTGAAAGCTTTCGATTGTGGAAGTATGGATCGATTACTGGTCTCTAGCGAGAGGGAGTCCGATGTACATTCGATTTTTGTAGTCGTCGGGTTCAGACATAGCGTGTTTCAGTGCTTGGTTCTTGCCTACCATTCTACATACCTAAAACGATAAATAATTAATAAAGTTTTGTTTTGCAGTTCATTTTATGACTATATATCATAACAACATTTTATTGTTGTCTTTTCATACAAGGGACTAGTGTGTAATGTTATTTTATGTTATATTGCGTAGCGTTGTACTATATATACTGTTCATAGGTAATAAATAGGTATACAAATAATTCCTTTGTCTCATAAAATAACTGATAATTTTTATTCCTTATAGCTACTAGTCCAGTGGTGGTGCACGAATTACTTATTTATAATTTGTTTGTTATACTAATTCATTGGCATAGTTTCCAGAAGCATCATGGAGTCATCGGAGATACTAACATAATCACTGCTATTAATATTTCAGCCGTTCTATTCCGGAAATTTTAATTCGTCCTTATTTTGGAGACTACCGAACGAGGTTCAATTCATCACAATTAAAGAATGGAAATTCTGAACCATCTATATTCATATCATATACAACTATAAATTCCATTTTATATATTTTATTATAATTATTTCATTTATTATATGCTGGGTATTGAGAGGGTGCATTAGGGCATCAGAGAAGTCACAGATGGACGATGTAGTAGGGTGTCAGCCGGAATCTAGGAGAATGTGCCGTAACATCCTTGCACTACATGTTGCTACTTATAAATGACTTTAATGTAATTGTCTTTGTTTACTACAGTAGGCTACAGCGAATGAAACGAAGCGGCGGATGTAATATTATTTTGTTTGTCCTCCCTAAACATATGGAAGCAGGAATGTTGTTTTTGATGTATCCGGAAACTTTATTAACCAATCGCTAATTTTTTATTTTTATTTAAATTATTTGTTTATTTTATCATTCTTCCCTCGACTAGCCTAATATCATCAGTAGCACAAATATTCAAAAGAAAAATATATGTCGGCCGATATAATGCTGCATGTTGTTTCACTGCGTCATATTTTATTGTTACTTTCATTCTATTTTCATATTTTATTATCATATTATTATATATATTATAATCTTATCTACTATATAACATATTAATATAACTGAATTTCTCATGTTTTGGGGAGGGAGGGAGCATCAGGGCATCATTGAATTTACAACTGGACAATGAAGTGGAGTGCCAATCGGAGTCAGGAGGAAAAGTGTTAGTCGTTCGCGTCTAATACTTTTCTCTCCAACAGTTGTAAAAGATTTGACGCGCCCTTCTTCTAACAAACCTTTCCGTGGAAAGCTCGACAAGTATTGCAAATTCTAATACTCAATCTGTTGGATCATATGGCTGGAAGGAGATTCTCTATTTCCCGCGGGTTTCGCGTAAGTGTTTCTGCTTACGGGTCCGCCACCCCCCTTTTGACCCTTCATACAGCGATATGTTGAATGCAGATTGGTAATAAAATTTGACCTTACTGTTGAGTGGAGCCGCATGCAGAGCAAGACTCAAGCAAGGATTGGTGGCTACCTACATACACATACATACACATAACAAGAGTCATGGTTATTGACAAAAATCTCTTCAGTAGTTACGTTTTCTTATGTTGAACAACTGAAGTGAGGAAACCTCGCTTGTCTTACATAGCAGCAGCGTGGTGGTCCTGACTTCGGTGAATCGCGCAACAACCGATAGCTTAACCGTTGCTGTCGATCGAATGGTTACTGTTAGAAATAACTTTTTGTTGTATGAGATAAGCGCAATTTTTCGACAATAAAAGCGTAATATCCTGGAAATTCGATTCCCAAAATTTGTTCCAAATCCAATTAACACTGTTTCAGCATAAAGCAGCATGTTCCCTGCATTCTGATTTATTATGCTTTTGGAGGATACCCTGCTCGAGATGTCCGGTAATGAGAATTCAGTAAAGAAATCTATACATTAACTCCAACTCGTATAGTGTCCGAAAAAAAAAATTGAAACATATAGACAGAATTTCTAAAGGAATTTCTAAGACAATACATAGCGAAAATTCTTGTTGAAAATTAAGACATAACTTTCATGGCATTTTGGCATATCCAAGTTTTCTATAGATGATGTGAAAAGATGTAACACAATTGTCGCTTAAACTATGTTTTTCCAAGAAAACTTATTACTTCATAAATTTTAATTTGATTAATTTCCAACAGATTTGTAGAATTTTTTAAAAAACTTCGATATTCTTTATAGAATTTTAGTATAATCAAATCCCTCAAGGAATATTGAAGGGTGGCTACAGAACTTTTGAAAATGTCTTGTAAATAAGTCAAATAATATTGTGGGACTTGTTCATATTTTCATAGTGAATTCCTCCTTGTTGACATTCATTCCTTACCGAGCAGAAGAAAATAACTACTGAATACCAAATTGAGGTATTCCATACCAGATAATTTATTTATTGTCGTCAATCATGTTTGTAGACCGTTAAATACTTACAACCTGAATGAGGTATGAATGAGCCCTGCATAAGAGGTAAAATACCTCAAATAATACCTTCAGCATATTCTACAAATGCCAAGCTGATAATTAGATCAGGTATTGTAATATCTAAATAATACTTGATGGATTTTCATATAAAAGTGATTTTTTTTTCAATAGTAGTTCACCTCCAGCAGTCCTCAATACCTTTCGAATACCAAAATGAAGTATTTTTAATTGTTTGAAACATTTTTTTTAAATAACTTTAACCAAAACGAAGTATTGAAAACTGAACAATACCTAATTATGGTATGATACCAAAATATGGTATGCATAAGTTATTGCGAGTTATTCTTTCCTCCTCGGGTTGTATGTCTATTTTTCATTAGCAAATTGGTTTCGAAATATGTTCCCGGATTTATCTTAAAAATGTTACTTAATCTTTCTCAAGTTCAGTTTTTTCTCGCAATTCCTCAAAAAGTTGATTCTGTCAAATCTAATACTGAGATATTTTGCTGATTGTTCTACTAGAAATTCTTTTGCGAACCCCTTTAAATATTTTTTTCATAAATTTTATTACAAATTCTTCCGCAAAGTTCATAAAAGTCCTTAACAAATATTTCCAAAATACATAAAAAATGCGTCAAACATTCTTCTATGTTTTCTTTTTCGAGAAATTTCTCTTCAAATCCCTGGATTATTCTAGAATTGAAAAAAAAGGTTTTAAGATGTCGCTTGCCTGCAAATTCTTCAGAGGAAATTTGTTGAAAACCCCAGAAAAAGTTTTGCTTCCGAAATTGGCATAGCGGTTCAGGAATCTGTAGAGAAATATGTAGCAAAATAACTGAGAAGTAGAAAAGGAAATTTGTATTGATCTTCCTTAAAATACTTCTTTGGAAATAATGTTATCAATTATTAGCAGAATTCACTAGGGCGGAATTACTATAGGCTCGCTGGCAGAATTCTAGAAAACTGGAAGTCAAGAAAGGATATTTTCAGAATAATTTCTAAAGAAGATTCTGATGCAACTTCTTGGGAAATTTATTTTATTTGTCAATTAATTAGAGAGGGTTTAACTATCCTGTAATTTACCTCTAGAAATAAGATAAATAATCACTTGACTTTCATTTTACCAATAACCATCTATTCCTCTACCTGCTTCAACCTTTCAACCTGCTTTTGTTTCCCCTTCCTTCGCATGACGCTTTGAGGAAGAAAAATCTGTCCATACTCCAAAAAAATGCAATATTTTAAAGAATTTAAAAAATGGTGAATTATAGGAGTTTTGAATTTTTATATGATTATGATCTAAAAACATACTGGCAATGTTTTCGCGTTAAACTCTTACAGTATTACAGAATAATAGACCCTTCAAAAAAGTTTGTTTTGAAATTCTGAACGTAGGAAAAATTCTACATCAATATGTTCACCAAAGTATCATAAAACTTCGGAGTTGATACAAAATATTATCTAAGATTTAAGTTACAAATGCTTTCAGTAAAAACACCAATAACTTTCTATTATAAGAGACGAGGAAAAGAAACAAAATTTTTTGTAGTAAATCCTACGAGGACCACTAAACTTTTCTAAGAGGTACATTGTCAATTCTTGAATTTTACGACAGGAATTTTGTAATTTTTTTTTTCCGAATAATGTTTATCCAAAAGATTACCAACAAAGTACTTTCAAACCTTTTTTGTACGTGTTTCTCTAGAAATCTGATATGGGGTGATTTGAAGGGGAATATGTAGAGCAATCCCTTAAAATATTGTGATATTCCCGGAGTAGTTTTTGAACCAAAAAGTTGAGAATGGATATCTTTTTTAATTTTATTCATGGAAAAATCCTGAGATTATCATTACCAAAAAAATAAGAGTTAATTCTAGACCCTGCAAGAATATTTGATGGAATATCTAGAGAAATTTTTCGAAAGTTCAAGAAAAAATTGCAAAATATTAGTAAATCTGATGAAAAATTTCTTCAAAAATTCCGAAAAGCATCGTTAGTGCGGTTTAAACAAAAAAATCTCTGGAAAATATTCAGATGAATCTCTGGTGAATTTTTCTTAAGAATCTTAGGGAATCTAAAAAAATATCTGTAAAAATAATGCAAATACAAATGCGGAGAATTTCTCTGAAAAATCATGAATAAAATTTTCTCAATTGTATTTTTTTTTTACAATTGCTCATGAAATTCTTGTGAAATATTACGAGAAATTCTCAGAGCTACACCTGGAATAATCATTTGATTGTTTTGCAGGAAGTCCGGATAATTTTTAGTGCGGTTTTTTAACAACCCTGCAGAGACATTTAGGAAGAACTTCGAAAGCAAAGTGGGAAGAACTGTTGATGAACTATCTGAAGAATCTTCTATTGCCACGATTAATGCGTTATATGTTTAGGTTAAGTTAGGTTAAGTATATTCAAAGCGTTTTTTTTCTCTTATAAGCAGGTGAAATCAACTCACCTGTAAAAAATCTGAACTGCTACGGCAAATGAAATGTAATATGTTGTTAACAAAATGTTAATAAAATCTTAGATTTGTTTTACCAAATTAGGATGATAGTGTTGTCTAATAACACAGAACACCTAGATATAAGAAATAATGAATGTAATGTTTAGAATGATACTAATAAAGAAATTAAAAAAAAAACTATCTGAAGAATTCGTGGAATGAATCCTTGCTTGTTTATCTTGAAGACATTTTTAGTGAGAGTCATAGATTTTTTTGTACTATTTTTTGATGAAATTCTTGGTTTTTCCTGAACATCCTAATCAAATTTTCAATGGACAACTGGAGGATACTTTTAACTAACAATTAGAATTTATATGTAATAAGTATGTAGAGGGCCTTCCAGGAGAATGTAATAAAATAATTTTTAATGCATTCTTTGGAGAAATTCTACAAGTGTTTTTTTTTTATTTTCTAGCTATTTGATAGAGAAATCTGATGATCAATAAGTCTAGGAATGATTTTTCGTGAGAATCCCAGGATGAGCTCAGTGGAAACCGGTAAAGGAATTCTTGGAGAAAGCACTAAAAAGTACGAAAATAATTGAGGAAGGAATTTCTTCTCCAAGAAGGAATCTCTTCAATGTACATGGTTGAATACCTGAATAGCTCGTGGAAATACCACAAAGGACATTCGTTGTAAGTTTTTTTTTGCTAGAATTCTTGAAGAATTTTTGACTGGATTACAAAAAGAATCCAGTAGCGAAGATTGAAATTTACAAATATCGCTGATGTGTCGTGAAATGAGACAAAATAAAAAACAAATAAAATCAATACAATTCTAGTAAAATTACGAAATTTGAGAAAATCGTGATTATTGTGACCGACATTACTTCTGTGAAACAAGTATTTTCTAGGTCCCCACTAGGCCCCCTCCAGAAAAAAATCCTAGCTACGCCAATGGTGATTACACGTCCAATTGAAACTCTCTATGACGAATTCGAAAGGCAATGAGTTATTCATACTTCTTATGTATTTTTTTCTAAATTAGTTTTTGAATTTTGTTTATTAAATTTTTACTACAAGTTGTGACATTTTTCAAAAAACACTGAAAAAACTATTCCATTTTCCTCAGCCTTGGATCGACCAAAATTTGAAGTCAGTGTGTCATTAGACTCGTAATTTTATATTCTTTGACAAGCGCATACGAAATTTTGGCGAAAAAAAACTGAAACAGAACAGTCATTCAAGTCACTGTGCAAAAGTTTGGGTTCACCCCTCAGTATGGTGTCGTGCAAAAGTTTAGGTTCACAAAAAAAAACTTATTGGGGGTCGATTTCCGTAAATCAGTTTGAATTCAATGAACTTGCTGTCTATTTAAAACAATTACTGAAAAAGCAAATATGTATATAGCTGTATTTCAACAAAAACTTCCAAAATTTCAAAAATAATGGTTTTAAGTGGCAAAAATAACTAGACGTTTTATACGCAAATCCAGGCGGTCATTACGTTAAACAAAAAAAATCTTCTCTTTTGAGTTTGGATCCAGGCATCAAATAGGGTTCTGTAATATCTGCTTATCACGCCATTTCCATTCACCATATGAAATATTAGTACTTAACATAATCTCGCGATTCAGCAGCTCAATAAAATATTCGTGAAATACTATTTACTATTTATCGGGATATTAACATACCGAAATAATCTCTTACTCACCTTTTAAATAAATGAAAAACCGAATTAGGTACTGTACCATTTAATTTCGTAAGAGTTTGTATCCTTTGACAGATACGTGTATTTAGATCTCAACTGTAAGGCCGTCTTCAGTGAGCACTTTTGCCTATCAGTTCTTTTTTAGCATGCATTAGCTCCAATTGCAAACGGACACATTGATATCTTTGCACATTTGTTTAGAGAATCCCTGCATTAGCGTAAAAATCGTAATTAACCTTTTCCGCGAATAATGACTCATTACATCTCGAAATCACGCTATAAAACACGTTTACCACTCGAGATAGCAGCCATCCAATCAATCTCTCGATTCTCGAGAACTTGTTACTCAATCCCGATTCGAGTACGTACCTATCCCAGCAGTGTTGGCTCTGGGCTGTGCAACACAGGCAGCTAGTCACCTCAATTAACATTCCCGCCCTGCCCTAAAGTGGTTATATAGTAATAATATGTAAGTAGTAGCAACGTCCCCTCTAGGGGGCCAGGAGACGGACGAAGAGTGACTTGGGGGTATTCCACTACTGTTTGACTCGCGCTCCCCCATTAAAGTCAACTTCAACAAGCAAGCCATATTGGTTCATCGCTGCCGTCGTCGTCGTCGTCTTTGTCGTCGTTCGACGCTTTCGTCGCGGCTGACACCACCGTGTGCCCTTGCCACCGTCATCACCTGTGATTATTTGTATTTACCGTGTCTCCTTGGTTGACTCTCCCCGGTCGGCAAGTCAACCTACATCAGTGGTGCGCAAACTGAGGCTCGTGGATCGTATGTGGCGCTTGAGATCCATAAATACAGCCCGTGCAGTCTTGTCGTAGAATACACGAACAAGCTGTTGATCATTTGAATCTGTACAAGATTCCTCTGTATTCTCATTCTTCTTCTTCTTCTTCTTCATTACGTACCCACTGGAACAGAGCCTGCTTCTCAGCTTAGTATTCAATGGGCACTTCCACGGCTCTTCCAACTGAGAGCTTTCTTTGTCAAAGTTACCATTTCCGCATTCGTATATTGTGTGGCAAGTACGATGATGCTCTATGCCCAGGGAAGTCAAGGAAATTTCCATTACGAAAAAATCCTGGACCGACCGGAAATCGAACTCAGACACCTTCAGCATGGCATTGCTTTGTAGCCGCGGATTCTAACCACTCGGCTAAGATATTCTCATTCATAGTCCATGATATTTTGCTGAAAGTTCTAAGATTCCGCTGAAAATTTTCTCAGGAAACTCCCAAAAGATTGTTAGGTACCCCTCTAGTTCACCGCTATGAACTCCCCGCACAAAATTCTAAAGATTCCGTTGGAAATTGTCTGTCACATGATCTCTTGGATCCAGTTTTGAAACTACGGGATCGAACAAGAAATTTCTAGTTACTCACAAAATTTTGCAAGGTTGCACTGAGAAATCGTAGAATTCTGCGAAGAATATGGTTCAAAGAATATAGTATGCTGTCTGGTGCTGGGGGATCTCCCCCTATTTTATATAATAACAATACAATTACAGTGTTTTGAACAATTCGCTGTATATGAGGATTTAACAATATAATGTATGGGTTGTTAAATATCCAAACAATACAAATAATGAAATTTTTTCACACGTAGCTTTTGAAGAAACAGTACAATGTAAACTGTAGAATAGAATATGTTTTGTAAGCATTTTAAAAAATTTCGTTGGGAATTACCAAAAACGTGTTTTTAAGCCCAGAATTTACTCGGAAACTCATTGAGATTTCGCTGACAACTGGAAATAATTATCTTTTATTATATTACTAGTGGTCCCAGCAAACTTCGTCTAGCCATCAAGTAGGCTGTTGAATTACGCTATGGATGGTCCCATACAGAATGACAGATCCGATCACGCTCGTTTTTCGGACTTTTCCGATGAAAATCCTGGGATTTTTATACACACAAACACGTCGGAACACTTGACAAACAAAACGGAAAAATAATCATTCAAATCCGTTGACCCGTTCGGAAGCCATTTCGTGACATACAAACAGCTTTCCATTTTTATGTATATAGGGAAAGTGTACCAGTTATGGCCATAGTGGTTCCCTATTTGGCCATATGTGAAATGTCGATGACTTTCACATTTTTAAACTTTTTGAATGTTTTACCATCAAGTTATATCCTATTTCTTACTGCTAAAACACACAAAACTTTTCAAAATATGGAGACATTCAAGTTATCACGTATGGCGAAATAGGGAACCACTATGGCCATAACTGGTACACCTACCCTAGATAATCATAAAATCGATTTTCATAGAATTATTCTATGTTATAACAGTTGTATGACATTTATGCGGTCCGTAACTCTGATGGATTGTCTTCATTTGGCACGTAGTACGCTCTCGCTTGAGCACCACTTACCAAAACCGAACCCATAAACCAATAACTGAACCCACACACTTCACTAGGCAGCTTCGAGGGGGGGGGGGGGGGGGGATTCTGGCGCGAGGTGGGATGGAACGTGTTTGCTATCTTTAATTACAGTAATTTCATTTTATAACGATATTCACACATAATATTCCATTTTCAATTGAGCTTCGTCGCCGTTGGGTTGAGGCAGGGTTTCAACTTGGCTGGTTTCCGTCACGCTCTCTCCCTCGGGCTCCACCAGCCAACTACTGCTCCATGTGGGTTTAACTGTGGGCAGCTCTCACAGCAGTGCAAGCAATGAACGACGTGTGATTGGGAGGGCTTATTGCAATGCTTCTTTGTGCGCCTACCGACCTGCTGATACCATCTTCAGCGGTACTTACTCTAGAGTATGGGGGACGGAGGTGGTTATCTGTAGCATGCAATCGTCATACCATTGCAAGAGACTTTCTTCAACAATTAGAGACATACACGGTTGAAGTTATGAGTTCGAGCCACCTAGTTTTTTTTTTGTAGTTTTTATTATTTTTTAATTCCTTTATTAGCATCATTTCGAACACTACATTCATTTTTATTTATAGGTGTTCTGTGCAAGGCAACACTATCATCCTAATTTGGTAAAACTTAATTGAGCCTAATTAACTAAATTGCATATTAGTAATTCATCTCCAGGTGTGGTAAAAAGTATTGACTGGTTACTGTCCACACAAGAGGAATCACTGAAAGTTTGGCAGAACTAGATAGATGACCTCATTTGTTACAAGGTTTTATGTTTTGTAAATGGAAAATACGGTGCTTTTTACTTTCCGAATTCAGCCCACCACACCTCACTACATCTACGGTTTCAAAAACCATCACAACCTACAAGTTTCCTTCCAGGGAAACCCCTTCAGGCGGCCGTGTTCTACTCTGGTCAGTGCAACAT
This sequence comes from Aedes aegypti, assembly GCF_002204515.2. NCBI lineage: Eukaryota > Metazoa > Arthropoda > Insecta > Diptera > Culicidae > Aedes > Aedes aegypti. The sequence goes on from NC_035109.1 coordinate 325,729,733, forward strand.
TAAATTATTATTTGTCTGATATATCAGCAATTATTTATCAATCCCGGTGGAAATTGAAATGACCATATAGACGGAACCGGTAACTGCTTGCCAACGTTGCTTACTGAGTCTAGAGCTGACGTTACTCCGCCGCAAGTAACGAAACGAAACAGCTTCCCTCATCTCTGCTGGCCGGACCCCCACCGGCCTGTAGTGCTGCTGCGACGAAGTCCATATAATCAACCAGTGCAACTCTGCTAATCGTCATTTGTACCTTGTGGCTCTGTCTATTTTGTAGGCACTCGTCGCGCCGATGTCCGTTCCGAAGCTCATTGCATTCATTTTACACTCCGGTGGGTCTTACACTGAAACATCTACTTGCGGTTCAGTGGAACGTAAATAGAATATTACGTATTTGGAATAATTCAGTTTGTATGGAATTTTGTTTTATAAAGGTGCTACTATAAATAAACTTGATTTTTTGCTGACATATCAGTTGAAACTCAATTGTGCGGACCTCGGTTAAACAAATGCAAATTAGCCTAGCTCAACTGAGTGTGCATTCATGCTCTTGAAGATGTATTCAGTCATGTTTTGAGGTCAACGACCATTTAAAATTATAAAAGAACTTCTTTGAGACAGGCGTTCAAATCTACAAACGTAAGCAGTGAGCTTTCAGAGGATTACATATACTGAGTTTTATAATTACACACTCCGAAAAAATCATGTGATTTTACGTCTATTGGATGCACATAAAAGAAGCGAGCCAAATGACGTGAATATGTGTCACATTTTAAATACGATGGTGTTTGATTCGGAAAATGTTAATCATAGTGGCATCGTTTTCATGTCCTTCATCATGTAAAATTACATTTTTCGTTCAATACATCTTTCAGAACACAGTTTTACGTCATTCCATCACTTACATCATGTGTCATTCAGTTATAATGTGTATTACGTCCGCAGTGATTTTTTTTCAAGAGTGTATACTCTAGAGAGATTTGAAGTCAACGGCTTTCAATGTTATCCCAGAACTACACTCTTAAAAATAGTGAAAATCACTCCGGACGTAATTCACATTATGACTGAATATTTGCCAAAGACGCCATATTTCTAAGTAGTCAGGCTCTAGGGATATTCGCAAAACCAACCCGACTAAGGGTACATAACAAAATTATATCAGCATATGTTATTATGTTTTAAGTTTTTTTTTTGAACATAGGTTGTTACAAACTTGATGCAGGATGTTGTTAAAATAACTAAAATTATATAGTAACATGAACATAACAAAATGTGTTTTAATTCTATCAAAAACATATCAAACCAAGTTATAATGTTTGATATAAAGTATCAAAATTATAATACTGTTCGATATACGATAATATTGTATATTATTGAAATGCATACCCAACTAACATTCACTCATTTAACAAACACCATTATGGCAGTTTAATCCTTTAAGTGTAGAACTAGCCCTCGTGCGTTAAAATACACTCAAATAAAGATTTAAAAAAAAAAAAAAAAAAAAAAAAAAAAAAAAAAAAAAAATCATGTTTTCTAACATTTTAATAATTTCCATGGCCAACCTTTGTTAAAGCATTGTTCACACAAATTTGGAGAAACTTTAGAGCATGTCGTTGAATACCAACTTTATTTTTCAGCTTTAAAAACGTTTTACAAGTATTTAGTTCAGCTTTTATACGGCTGATCTAAAAATAATTAAAGACTAATAAAAACAAAAAAATATTTTTCTAGGCAAATGTAGTGTGCACTATGATTATGATAGTAAATCAATCTTATTTAAAAATCGCCTGTATACTGGATTCGAACTCGAGACCTTCCAATCGTCAGCGGTATGCCTTGCCATCTGCGCCATCCTAGAATTGATGATTTTACCGTCCAGTGCAAAATATAAACTTCTCATAGCTGAATATTGACCATGTTCGAGCCTCTATTCGACAACTTCTCATCAACACATGGTACGCTAATCTACAACTGAATAAGCATATTATTCAGCTGCTGTTTAGTGCTGATCCAAGCTGAGTTCAGTCGGCTATTTTTAGCGCACAGTGAGAAAATTTATGTCGATGTTGGTCAAAATAATGTTTATTTACACAAAGTAAAAACAGTCTGAAATGATTAATGTAATTTCATAATAAGTTTTAGTTTGTTCAAAACTGATTAATTAATTTAAATAATTTTATAAATTATAGTTTGATTATTTTTTTATTTGTATTTTTCATAAACCTATTACATATGCATTGAAGTAAAAGTTCTCTGTATGAATATATTTGAATCATTTGAAGGGTTAGTCCTCAGAACCCACCTGAATAGAAAAATATTCGAATATCTTGATGCGATTTTTATTTTCGGAAATGGCCAAGTAAATCATTTTTCTTAGAGCGCAGTATTTATTCAGTTGTGAAGAAATTCATTTCATATGTAGCTGGCTATAGAAATTTATTTAATCAATTCTGTCAAAGAAATTTCCATTTTTCTTGTATGGAAAAACATCCCGAGCAGGCGAAAGAAGCTTAGCAATAGAACATATAATATGGATAGCTAAAAGTGATATTAACTTGATAGATATTTGATATAAAATATCTGGAAATGATATCTAAAATAAAGTGCTAGAACAAAATTGGCATGTCATATTTAGATTCTGCAAGATTTTACCAATAGCCGCGAGCTATTCATTAGGTCTGCGTACATCAAATTTTTCATAGGTTTAGAAGTTCCAGGAACAAAATTTTGATATTGTCTTCAGATATTTTATCTCTTATGTCAATCAAGTCAATATCACGCTTTGTTTGTCAGTACTTTGCTCCTACTCGGAGTACTTAGCTTAAATGTTTATTTTTGTTTTTCACAATAATTCTGCATTTCTGGAGACTGACCATGTTTATTTTCTGAACAGCTATTTCAAAAGTTTTAAGAAAGCATAATTTATGAGCTTTGAAATGCATTCGGAACTCAACACGAATTTCGGATATTTTGTCCATTTTATGAAATTTAGCTATAGTGTGATCGCTTTTACAAGGCTTATTTATTGCTGAACAATGTGTTTGTTAATCGTCATTTTGGCCTCTATTGGATCAACTGTTCTTATAATATACTGAAGCTGAATTAGGATTTTATAAGATACTTATTCAGCTCTTATTCATGCTTATGCTAAACATGTGGGAATAGCTGAAGTGCGACGCAAGTAAAACGTTAGTTCGTCTTCTGAATATCCTTTTATACATATACATTTGTTTAGTGGAATATTGGCTTTTTAATTAGGGGAAACATGTCTTGTTCAGCTCATTTGAAGAACAATCTTGACTAGTCGAATGAGAATCTTTGGAAACGTTTAATAAGTGGCGATTCAACTTTTGTTCATTCTAATGCATAACGTTGAACATTGATCTTAGTTTGTGTTAAAAAAGCACCTTCTCAGCTCTTTATAGAGCAATTTTTTTATTCAGCTGCCATTACCATTATTGAACAATAATTAAACATGCATGCTTGTTTGTGGCTCTGAATTGTTAGTTGGGTAACTATCTATTTATTTTGTTATAAAGTTGTTAAAAATTAACAAAACAATATCTTCAAGGAAAATAAAACACATTATGTTATATTTCTGTTTTATTATGTTCTATGGATAACGGAGCCTAAAAAATTATATTATAATGTGATATGCATATCATATTCTGATAAAATTTTATTATATTTTTGTTACAAGCCTCTAGTCGGGAAGCGTGTTGTACAAAGTACAACACGCGACTACTCGCGTTACAAAAATTTGCGCGACAACCGAAAGGTTAAAGTTTGTTTTCGTGACTACCTTCATTTAGTTTCTTTAAAACAGAGTCATGAAGTTAACTTTTACTCACCCGACGTCTATTTTTGAGGATTTTCAAATCTTAAATCTGCTGTCAAAAAGACATGTTCCAACCGAATTTTTCAAAATCGATGACATGATTGAAGATTTGTTCCAATTTTCAAGGGTCGCAATATGGTTCAGGAATTATTCCGGATTCCCTTGTGTTCAGAATCTGCCGTAATACGATGTTTAAATCATTTCACCGTTTGTCTGGTGCTCTTTGATAGTTTTACACATAAACACTATCAATTCAGCCATTCCATGAAAAAACGTTCTAGTGGGTCACCGAATTCCGTGAAAATTTGCTATTTTGTTCCTTATCGGAAATAAGGACCCACGGGTTTTCGGATTTTTTGACATTTCCGAAATAGGGTGAACCGAAAAATCGCGAATTGGCAATTTTTTTTATTTAAAAAAAATCATAACTTTTGAACCGCTTGACCGATTTTAAATATTCTTGGACGAAATGAAAGATAAATTTTGACTTTTAAAGAAAAATATAAAATTTCACAAAAATTGTTTTTTAACATGACAACTACAGCCTCCACAAGAAGCTGCTGTCAAAAAATATTCACACCTGCACCAAATATGCTGTGTACAAAACGCTCATAAGACCGGTAGTCCTCTAAGGACATAAAACGTTGACGGTGCTCGAGGACTTGCAAGCACTTGCAGTCTTCGAAAGTCGGGTGCTTAGAACGATCTTCGGCGATGTGCAGGAAAACGGTGCATGGTGGTGAAGGATGATCCACGAGCTCGCCCAGCTCTACGGCGAATCCAGTATCCAGATGCTGGCCAAAGCTGGAAGGATATGATGGGCAGGATATGTTGCAAGAATGCCGAACAGCAACACTGTAAAGATGATGTTCGCTTAGATTCCGGTTGGTACAAGAAGGCGTGGAGCGCAGCGAGCTAGGTGGGTGGATGAAGTGCGTATCGATTTGACTAGCGTGGGGCAGAACCGAGGATGGAGATATGTGGCCGCCACGAACCGAGTATGTGATGTGAAATTGTTGTTTCATTGTTATCTGTGTAGGTTAGAGTGGTTCAAAAAATTGTTTCTGCTCCACACCGCTTATTCGATTCTAGATCAAATTCTGAGTGTCCTCCCAAAATTTAAGCTAATTTTGATAAAAACTGATACTGCATATGCCAATTATAGTTTATAATGGGAATTACTATGGGAAAAGCAATCAATTAACTATATCGGTCATAGCATTTGCCCATGTGCTCTTGGGGATTAGAGCTACGTTGAAACTGTGAGATACATTCATCAGCTACAACTTTGCCGAATACCATTTTCAAATCGGACGCCTCAGTAATGAGTTATTGATTTTTTATGAGTTGTAAAACTTTGGCTAAGATAATTAGGCTGCTCTGCAGGCATCACTGGATGCATGCAATAAAACATAGTAGCCATGATTTATGTGTGCTATCTTTCGCGCCAGATACAGCAATGTTGCCTGTTCAGAAGACAAATGAGCACTGTTGAAAAATTTGCGATTGTATATAAATCAATAAATAATTTCTGAGATGTCCGATTTGAAAACGGTCTTCGGCAAAGTTGTAGCGGGTAAATGTATCTCACAGTTTCAATGTAGCTCTAATCCCCAAGAGCTCATGGGCAAATACTATGACCGATTGAGTTAATTGATTGCTTTTCCCAAAGTAATTCCCATTATAAACTATAATTGGCTTGTGCAGTCTCAGTTTTCATCCAAATTAGCTCAAATTTTGGGAGGACTCTCAGAATTTGATCTAAAATCGAATGAGCGGTGTGGAGCAAAACACGATTTTCTGAACCACTCTAGTGTAGATGTTAACTAAATAAGTGAAATGACACTGTTGAAAATTTGTCACTAGCGCAACCTAGCGGAAAAACTCTCAATCAGACTCTTTATCGCTGGATAGATCTGATGAGCAGCTTTGCCGAAGACAACAAACTTCTAGCTGATAAGGATTCTGAGATATACAGTTGTGTTCAGAATAATATTAGTGAAAGCCGATTTTCATACAAAATGCTCAACTTTGGCATGCTGTAACTTTCTTTCCATATGAGTATTCGGCATGAAATTTTGGCAGTGAACTACAAATATACTCAATTTTATTATTACAAGATTTGAAAATAAAAAGTTAACCACCAAGTGAATTGCTCAAAATAATAGTAGTTTTAATAATTTAAATATCCGCTGTATTTTGAGTTTTTGAATTTTTTATTACTCATCGTTTCAACCATTTCTACCCAAGCTATAAATATATCAACAAGTCATTTTTTTTTACAAAATTGTTGCTGAACAAAAATTTACAAAAGAAAAACTACTAATATTTTGAGCGATTTCACCTGTTGCTTAACTTTTTAGCCGGTAGTGTGAAAATTTTCAAAATTTGTGATAATGATATTGAGTATATTTGTAGTTCACTGCCAAAATTTCATGCCGATTGCTCATATAAAGTTACAGCATGCCAAAGTTGACCATTTTGTATGAAAATCGGCTTTCACTACTATTATTCTGAACACAGCTGTACAGGGTGTCCGCGAATTATCCGAACAGCAAAATATTGGAGAGATAATCTCGCATTGAAAACAATGGAAAATAAATGTCCATGTAACTTTTATAATACATCTATATGTTAACACAAAATGCAATTTTGAAAAAATTCTAAATGATTGCTTGTTACTGAGATAGGCAAATTTAAATTTTTAGGAGACGTTTTTCCTAGTTATACTGGAGCTGTGTTATCCCTAAAACCTAAAAGACATGAATCCAAATGTCATATTATTATTTGAAGTAATCTACAGGTTAGTGGCTTCAAGTAAGACTGGAAATAGAAAATTGTACGGTTCAAATCCAGTGAGTTCTATGGACATTTCTCTTCCGTCATAAAGCTCGGAAAACAGCTCCCTTTAAGACACGTCAATACATTTGGGTTGGTTTTGGAATTATTTGAAATCGGAATTATGTCAAACTCACTTCTTAAGAATATAATTAGCCGATGTTTGAAACCATGCAAGAATATTGAATTTATTATGCTTGATTGTATAGAGCCATGTCTTCAAAGTTTGTACGGATAATTTGCAGACACCCTGTAGATGATTGAATAAAATGTATACCTAGCGTCACATAGCGGAAAAATCCTTTTTCAATTTGTCATAGCCATATAGCCCTTGATCTGCTGAACAACTCCGCAGAAGAAACCAATCTTCTTGCTTATTTGGATATTGAGATATCCGTTTAAACCCAATTTTGAAGTCCTCCTCGTGCCCACGCTTTTTCCGAAAAAAGGGAGGCGTCAAGGAAATGTCTTACTCAAGGATTATAGGACCAACTAATCGCATTTATTTCAAAATTTATTTAAAATCAATTGACCTACTAGTCTTTAAATTGTGACAATTTAAAAATTCTAGGTTCGTTCCGGGCTTTTAAGGGATAAAATTATATAAGAATTTCTTTTCAAAACTTTAAGTTGAAGATGAATCGAAGCCAAACCTCAAATTTTCAAGAGCACAAATCTGGAGAACCAAACATCCGTTTGAGGTCAAAACTTAATCGATTGGTCACTAGCTGGTGGTGACCAATCGATTAAGTTTTTAGCTCAAACGGATGTTTGGTTCTTCAGATTTGTGCTCTTGAAAATTTGAGGTTTGGCTTCAATTTATCTTAACCTTAAGCGTAACCAGTGGTCTTTCGGAGGATAACAAACAAGGTTGATAGCTATACGAGTTTTTTTTCTAATTATGCTCTACCTAGATTTGAGCTCAACGGCTGTTTTAGGTTATCCAAGAACTATTCTGAGTACAGGTCAGCAGATCCTCAAACGTAACTCGTGACCACCAATATGAATAGTCCTTCAGGACTACAACTATTTTAGTTAGCTCTCAATGAGGTTAATAAGGTTAAAATTCACGTAGGCTAATAATATTGTGCTACATCATTAAACTTTGTACATTTAAACATACATTTGTACTAAGATGAGTATTAGTTGGTGCTTATGGATAACCTGGAAGCATAGGGTAAACAGGTATAATATGCCCCCTCTACTCTATCGCAGTGGCAAATGCATTACTTCTATAGTTTTTTGGTGTCAGAGTGTTATTTACTTAGTAGGTCATGCTCTGCATGCAACTTTCTTTTGCCAGGTAGCTTATAAAAAGAGTATAAGACGTGTTCTGTAAACGGTCCAAATTTTGACGTTTCAAAACAAACTGGGCAATATGCCCCTCCCGTAGAAAAAGTTCCGCAGCGTTGTAGAAATGGTTTCAAGGAGAATTCCACCACTTGCTTAGAAGGTTCTATTAGCAGTCGTCTTACGGTAAAAGTTTTTGTAATAAGTACAATAGTAAAGGATGAGCTTCATTTACAACGAGGCTTGCCTATCGGATCCAAAATTTTACGCTAAGAAGCTGATTTTTGATATTTTTGTTTTTCCTATTTGTTGTTCCTACTTCCCAAAGATCTTATAAGCGCAACATCGTTTTTTCACGGATATTTAAGATATGTTATCATATTCACGTGTTAAAGAAACCTCAATCACTTGAAAATGAAAAGGGGCATATTGCCCGGTTGGGGCGCATTATACCAATTTACCATAATTGAAATCAAAACGAGGTTGGCCATACTTGTATAAGCCCATATGAGTGTATACTTTGTTGATTCAAATTGAAGAGATTAAATCCTGTACTAAACGAAGTTCTTGGATAACCCTAGAATGCCGTTGGATCCCAAACATGTTTTTATATGTTTGAAAGAGTATTTTTGGGTATGAACCTCCGAAAGTAACGTCTATAGATTGAAAGGCATTTAAAAAAATAAATAAAAGGCCTTTTTATATGATTGAGCCTATTTGAGTGTAAACCTAATTCATGATGTCGGATAGATCACTGGTTATGCTTAAGTAAAATGCTAAATTCTTGTACTGAAGGATTTCAAATTGTTAAAGATTTGCTTTTATGTTGTTTATCTGTTCACAATGCACAATAAACCCTAATAAATCCCGGAATTTTCAATATCTGAAACCGATCAGTATATGATAGTTCTGTATCCTTTCCAACCAGACCCAAACCCAGAGCATTTCAAATTTTCAAACTCGACCCAAACCCGTCTGATTCGGTTTCGGGTCGGGTTTTAAGTTTGAAAACCCGAGACCCGACCATTCCTAGCCTTTTTCAATGTAGTTTAATAATGAACGGGTAATGTTGAACTTCATTAACCATAACTGTATTAGCTCACCGGAGTGTAAACCTTGTTGATTTATCATTAAATGATCACTGGTTACGTTTGTTGACCAGAAGTTATGTACTCAACGGAATTCTTTGATAACCCCACAAATCTTTTAGACTCCAAACTTGACACAAGATGTTTGTTTCAAATTGAATTCAAAGGAGTATTTGGATAACCTTTAATATGCTTCGAACTGAAAACATAACAGATCATAGTTATTTGATCTTACGTGAGCATGAATCACAATGATAAAACCTCCGATGAGCACTGGATACCTTCATAAATCTGAATACGTCATTTCCTTTACTGCAAAGAGTTCGTGAGTTCAAGAAGACTTACGTTAGATCATCACGGGCGATATATGCACCTCTGAAATGTTCGCTTGGCTAAATTCAAGTGAACAGAATTTTCTTAAATGGAGGTTCCAGTGTACTTGGACACGTTCCGTCGCGCCGTTCGCTAGCTGGGATGGTCAACCGGTAGCTCGAGTCAACGCTACCGGTTTTGGATCCGTGCGTGAAATGGATTATTGTTATTAGAGGCGCAAGACGGACAACAACCGAACGGAAGGATGGATGGACCGTCCCCGGAGGGGGTGCAATTACATTTGCGCTTTATCGGAGATACAACTGCTACTGCTTGCTGCATCGCGATATGTCTTCTCTTCTCCGTTCGCTGGAGTGGGTTGCTTGCTTCGAGATGAGTGGATAATTAAGTCTTGTCTCAAGTCATGATTTTCTGCAAGTCTTCATTTCTAGCACATGATTGCCCGAAGGGGGTGTAGTTGATGATTATTTTACGGCACGAAACAGGGGTTTGCTTGCCGGTTGAGTGGATTGTAAATATTTATTTGTGCCATTAGAAAAAAGATAACAGATTCCACAAAGTGGTTTAGGCGGTACGAAGCTCCTTAGGCACCAGTGGTGCCAGGGATGCCGTGAGTCCACTAGAATTTATTGAAATGCGATAGAATTTTCGCATTTTATAGATTGATCACTAATAACTGTATTTCTACGAAATGGCAAATATAAATAGTCAATCCTATTATCTTCTTGGTATTCCTTCAAAATGTTGCGCTTTAATTTCTGATCCATGGAGAAATTCTAGACGTGAGACTCTCATTGATTTCATATATCTTTGGTTGACATAAAATCTATTAAGCATCTTCCTTAAGTAAATTGGGAAAACATAAAAAAAGCTCAGCTAATTAATAATCAGGAGCTTTCCTTACCAAAGTTGCCTTTTTCGCATTCCTGGAATATGATCGCTTAAGTTTCTGCGATGGTTTATCCGGAACACATAGAATATTGTATCAGGATTCACTGCAAGACGAAAAACGAAAATAGTGACTTTAGAGAAAATAGTGATCAAGTTCAAAAACTACCTGCCACCAGCCCTGGCCATGGATCAATGACGAAACCACCGAAGAATGCACAAAGCCTCCGACCACAATTTCATGTCTCATGAGCAACCGCAAAAATCTAGCGTTCGTGTCAATCATCACGGCAGTTGTGGTTTCACTTGATCCAATCCACAAAACCACCTTCCCAGCATGCAGTTCGTCCCGGTCTGTTGACCGTTGATGGTTTGGTATCCGCACCTGACAATAACAATAATAATAACATGATAATGAGCGGTTCTCAGTTTGGTAGGAAGCTCGAAATAACTGCTTGGATGTTTTGCTTCTTCTTTTTGGTATTACGTGCCAACTGCGACATATAGTGCTTCTCAGCTCATGGATATTTCCTCAGTCATTGACTGAGAGCTTTCTTTGCCATTTGACATCTGCATGGAAAGTTCAAAATTGTTCTATGTCTTGGGAAGTCGAAAAAACTTCAATCCTTATCAGATCCTCAACCGGTGGCATTCAAACCCACGACCCTCGGCTTGGTCTTGCTGAAAGCTGCGCGTTTACCGCCACGGCTATCTGGGCCCCAAATTGATATCCTGCTGTCATTGTCGTCGTCGTTGACGGCGATAACCACTGAAACCACCATCGATCGGCTTGATGCTGGAAAGCCATAAAAATGCGGCTCTCCGTCCGTTCGTCGTTTAACTCGCTCATTGATCCGCAAAAAGCCACATCAGGTAGAAAATTATGTCATCCATAGCACAACCGCAAGGTCTATTCGAGAAAAAAAGGAAAATACAGCAACCACAGGAACATGTGGCCCGGATGTCTGGTTCTTCTCAACTCCATTGCGATTATTTGCACTTTCATTCTCAGTCGCTATAGGGTAGGAGTTGGCACGATTGGTAATAGAACAAAATAAGCAGTGCCATTTTTGTGTATAAAATAACATGTATCAATTAGTTAGATGAGCCGAATTAGGGCTATAGTATTTTTCAAATCAAGATTTTTTTGATCCTCTAAGGGTTTTGTCAATGTATTGCGCAACACATTTCAAATTTGTATGGAAATTTATACTTATGTTAAAACTTTCTTTTTGTATTTGAGAAAATCTTGCTGAAACCAGGCCACCATTAGCACATATCTCACATTTCAGACTAATTATCAGAACTTCAATTCTGAACGACTTCCTGTAAGAGCGGGGTACATCAAGGCATCATTTTGAGGCCAACATTATTCAACATTTTCACATCATTCAAAGGACACAAACTGGAATTAAATAATATAGTACTAAATTCGGTTTTTCATCTACTTAAGCTTTTGATCTTCAAATAAATTTTTAGGCCGGCCATATTGTATGCTGTACCAATATAGACCAGCTGTTGTAATACCATGAAAAAAGCTCCGCAGAGGATTCAAACTAAAATTTTGAAAATATGTTTGAAGCTTCGTCCCTAGTATAGTACCGTTAAGTCACCAGTCACCGTGCGGCCTCCATTCTCCGTGCACATATACAAAATCCTACAGAACATTCATACAATTTTCACAAATTATTCTTTTGTCATCAAAATAAGATAAAACTGATGAAACGAAGTAGTTCTTGTCACAAAGCATTTTGAAAAACTTAGTTCATGTAGTCAAAACCATGTAAATTCTGTTTGACAATGAGATTTTTCAACACTCCTAGTAGAAACGCCAAAAAATCACATTTTTCATTTTAACGATAGAGTATGAAATTTTTCAAAATTTCAGCTAGTTTTCATTGTGGATTCTATTAGTAAGATGTATTTCATCGTATGAGCAATGACATTTTATGCAAATTAGAATTTTTTATTGTTTTTCAGTCGAAACCCAAGTGCACGATGAATGGATCCTTTTCAATATATACAGTTCCTATTACCGTGCATTAGTGTAAAATGAATGAAATCATTCGGTAATATTAAATTTGTTGTTATGTGGTCATTGAACTACTTAATATTTAGTTTTTGAGCGAACATGGAATGGTTTGGACAATACAGTCAAACCTCTTATAACGATTTTAATAAAAAAATTTATTTAGCCAATTTTTAAACTTTTTATGGTTTTTATTGTAAATGAAGATATGAATACTCTTAAAAATTAGTGCGCACACTACTAGCAACAAAGTTGCTCCATCAACAACGTTTTTTCAAGATACAAAATTAAATCATGACGAAAACTATACGCACGGTGAATGGTGCACCAGCGTGCACGGTAAATGGTGACATAGAACGGTACGAGGCGACCTTAACATGACATGTTCAAACATAATTTTTGAATAATTTTTGTTATGCATCACTAGTTTTAGATTTTTCCCTGAATTATTATATAATTGCACGCTAGGTAGTGGTATTCTAGTTCGTTTCAAATTGTTTGGAAAAGTTATATAATTTTTTGAAGTGCAAAGTTTTTCTAAATGCACGGTGAATGGTAGCTTGACGGTACTAAGATTTCCGTTCGATTTTGGCTCGGGTTCGTAGCGATCCATGCGCGCGGATGGCACCTCTTTGAATTTCCTGTCACGGTTTTTTCTACACCGCGTTACCGCGTTATTTTCGATTTGGCTGATGGTGCTATGCCACCCAGCACTAATTTCGAAGTATAGTGAAGTGAAAATAGTGGTTAATAGTTGGTAGCGGAATTTTTTTCGTCATCACTAGGGACATTGCACAATGGTATGAATCGATAATTTATCCGGAAAAAGGTGTATTCTCTGTTCACATCGATTTTATACGTTCGATGTCTTCAGAGAAGTTATCATAATTGAGTTGTGCATCTTCTAAGAAAAAAGTTGAATAGGGTGGCGCTTAGTTATTATTGACTCAAACTTTTTTGTTTGATGAAATTTGTGGCTGCACTCTTCTGCAAACTTTTAGAAAACGTTATTTTAAACAACTTTGTCGAAGACTTTTCTGATCTAACTCTTTATTTGAGCAGAGTAAATTAATTTTAAAAGTTTTAACTTAGGGTGGACCTGAAAAATCAGTTATTTCGGTCTAACTTTTTTATTTTCAGTTTTACGTGAATGCAGTCTTCAGAAAAGTTGCAGAATAAGTAATGATACACATTTTTGCTAAACATCGCAAGTTTGTAATTCTTGTGATTTTAAAGTTATAAGCAAATTTATGTGAAAAACTATGAAATCTTTAGATGGCCATAACTCATGGAGTTGATTCGATTTTTTTAGTGGCATTCGAAAAACCATACAATAGGCAACTTTTGCTGCAAAAACTGTGACAACATAATTTTTGCAAATTGAGAAAAGTCACTTCAAAAATACACTTAAAAAATTCGAAATTCGCCTGTAACCTCTCAAGATAGTAAAGATCACAGCGTGCTGTCTTCGGCAAAATTGTAGAATTTAACTAGATCTACAACTTTACCATACACCAATTTTCGGAGAAATGTGAAACAAAATATGAAGAAATGATTTTATGATTCAGATGTAGGTCACCTTATATTTATAACTATGAAACATTGAGTTAGTTAATTACTAGTCGTTTTCATACACTTGCTGTTGGAAACTTTGTATAGTATTATGATATTTTCTTGTTTTGTTTTTTTTTTTTTTTTAATTTCTTTATTAGTATCATTCCAAGCATTACATTCATTTCTTATATCTAGGTGAATGAATGAATTTTCTTTATTAAAGAGACTGTCAGCCCTTATATCTAGGTGTTCTGTGTTATTAGACAACACCATCATCCTAATTTGGTAAAACAAATTTAAGATTTTATTAACATTTTGTTAACAACATATTACATTTCATTTGCCGTAGCAGTTCAGTTTTTTTATAGGTGAGTTGATTGCACCTGCTTATAAGAGAAAAAAAACGCTTTGAATTTTTTTTTATCTAGCTTAACCTAAACATATAACGCATTAATCGTGGCAATAGAAGATTGTAACGATTTTTGCCTGATATTATTAATTATTTTATTCGACATTCGTTCCAATGTTTCAACATTGGATATTCAATGTAACTCATTGGTACTATACCTATACTATAATCATTTTCAAAATTTTATTTTGAATTATCTGCAGAGCTTTCTTCCTGGTATTACAACAGCTAGTCCATATTGGTACAGCATACAACATGGCTGGCCTGAAAATTGGTTCGAATATCAAAGGCTTGTTCTTAAGACAAATTTTTGATCTTCTTTTAATAAGGGGATAGAGTCATTTTACAAATTTATTACATTTGGCTTGAATGCGCTCAATGTGATTTTTGAAAGTTAAATTCTTATCTAGCATGAGCCCTAGATACTTAACTTCATCTGACCAAATTATTGGAACCCTCGTGAACTCATCGTGACAACATGTCTACTTGAAAGTTTCAAATAAAGAGCTATTGGTTTATGAGGGAATATTATTAGTTAAGTTTTGGAAGCATTAGGAGAAATCTTCCTTTTTTGCAAGTATGAAGAAAAAATATCCAAACTTTTTTGCAATCGACTACAGATGACACGCAGGCTTCGTCCTTTGGCGGAGAGACCTGTGTCATCCGCAAACAAAGATTTTTGACATGCCTGAGGTAACTCTGGTAAGTCAGATGTGAAAATATTGTATGATATTGGTCCCATTGGGGAACACCAGCTCTTACATGAAGTCTTTCAGATCTGGAGTTCTGATAATTAACCTGAAGTGTACGATTTGACAGATAACTTTGAATTATTCTAACAATGTATGTTGGAAAATTATTTTTTTTTATTTTACGATCAAACCTTCATGTCAAACACTGTCGAATGCTTTTTCTATGTCTAGAAGAGCAAGACCAGTAGAATAGCCTTCAAATTTGTTGGAACGGATCAAATTTGTTACGCGTAAAAGTTGACGAGTGGTCGATTGGACGATAGCTAAAAGCTTCTGCAGGATTTTTGTCTGGTTTTAAAATTGGAATAACCTTAGCATTTTTCCATTTGTCAGGAAAATATGCTTATTGAAAACATTTGTTGAATACATCAACTAAAAATGATAAGCTTCTTTCTGGAAGTTTCTTGATGTGGATGTAAAAAATTCCTAGGGAACTCTTAAAGAGGGTCTTGCAAAAATATCTCCCTGAGATTCTGGTTTGGATGTTGGTGATTTAAGAAGAGTCACAGCAGGGATCTTGGATTTTTAAAACAAATTCCAGGGTACACCGGAAAGCGTGTGTAAGTTTCTCGAGGGAAAACAACCTGTGTATGACTAGCATATGTAAGAATTCGTGAATTCAAATGTCACTTAGCTCTGTGGAGGAAATCTCGGAGGAACTCTGGGGAAGAATTCCTGGAGGAGCTCCGGGGAATTTCTGAAGGAAACCCGAGTATATTCTGGAGGAACTTTTCTAGAGAACAGACTTCTTCCTTGCTCTTGATTTGGCGTCTTTCTTCCACTTTCAACGATAAAGCTCCAAAAGAGAAGCGATTTTACCCTCACACAAACTGAGCATCCGTACCCTGCGGGATAAAGAATTTACACGTTCATGTTTGCTTATTTTCATTCCCACAGTTGTAAAGAGTTGGTTTTGACAACCTTAGTGCTCCTAAGAGAAAGAGATTGGTTTTCACCTTCCTCAGTGCGGGGGAGAGCATATTTTCCCATTTATCAGTTCGGGGAAGAGCATTTCCAGACGGCTCTTCGTAGTGTCTTTGCAGCTCTTTGTCGAAAAGGGCAAAGAGGAAAGCGCAATTAAGCTCTTGCGTTGACGGAGCAACCAACCTCAGATCATGCCAAAATAAATGATGATGTGTTTGCAGAGCTTCGCAGTAAGCAAGAGCTGTCAAATGAAAGATTTACATGTGGCTAGTGCCAATGTTCCTCTCCACTCTCTCAGCCATGGATTATACAATGAACATCGAATGCTGACTCAAAATTGTTGAAAGCGTACGAATTCGCTCCATCTATCAGATCAAGATGAGCAAAATAAAGCCTAGAGAATCCATTGAGCAAATCCATAGGAATTCTCTGTAAAGCTCCATAGGAATTCACAGCAATAAAAATTGAAACAATTCCCAAAGCATCTACGAAGGAAATTACAGAGAAACTCTGAAGGAATTCTTGGAGAAACTCCGAAGCCAATCCTGGAGGAACTCTGAAGAAATACATGGAACAGTGCCCGGAGGTGCGGAGGAACTATGAAGGAAATCCCGGAAGAATTTCTTAAGGAAATCCTCGGAGGAATTCCTTGTGAAAATCTTAAGGGGACTAAAGGAGTTCCTGGGAGAAATCTCCGGAGGGTTTCCTGGGGCAAATCCCCGGAAGAATTTCTGGAGGAAATTTCTGGAGCAATTTCTGGAGGAATGCCTGGATGAAACCCCCGGAGAAAATTTCGCAGGAAATCTCCGAAGGTACTTCTGAAGGAAATCCCCAGAGCAATTCCTGGAGGAGAGCCCGGGTGGCGAATCAGGAACAGGTGGCGAAAAATAGGTGCAAAGGAGCAAACATTTTAGGGAAAATGATTTTTTTCTATTGTTTTCTGAGAACATGTTGCGGTTTCTAAGAATGATTCCGTATCATCTTAAAGCAATTCAGCGAGCACTAAACAATTGGCATCCATATATGTCGTAAAACGGTATATAATCTGGGGTGACGAATAACTGGTACATGGCGAATTCCGGTACACCTTCCCTACTTGAGGAAATCCCTAGAAGAATGCTTGGAGAAAATCTTCGAGAAATTCCTGGAGTTAATCTCCGGATAAATTCTTTGAGAAAATCTCCGAATGAATTTCTTGAGAAAATCCACGGAAGAAATTATTAATGAATTTCTGGACAAAATCTCCAGAGAAATTCCTGGACGAAATCTCCGAAAAAAAAAAACTCTGGAAGAATTTGTGGAGCAAATCTCTGGAGGGATTCCTGAAGGAAATCCCCGGATGAATTTCTGATAAAAATCCATTTTGATGATCCTCTGTTTAAATTTCTGGAGGGTTTTTTTTTATGAGTACCATGACCCCACAGTTATGGATCAAATAGTGTGGAGTCCAACCTATAAAATTCAATAAAACGACATGGAAAACGTAAAATTGTAATATAAAAGCACGAATCGAATCGTTTCAAATTGAAACTTCGGTTAGTAAACTGTTTTGAGTGTAATATTTATATAGGATTGCATAAAAATTAAAAATTGTATCGGTTCCTGAAAACCATATTATGGATCAATTTTCATATTATGGATCAAAATGTGACATATTACGGATCAGTGCGCAAAATCAAGAGATTTTCAACTCAATGCATCTGTATTGCATGGTATAGCGAAAGTTAACAATGTGTCATATATTACTGCAAAAAATAGCAGTGTTAGAGCTGGAAACATGGGTAAAATGCCTTTTTTTGTGATACTGCATTGTAGTAACTGAGACATGAACTGTTTTCGCTATACACCAAGTTTACCACCCATTTTTGTCTGCTAAAAAATGAAATTTACAAACCTTGATGTTTGATTAGTTTTATCCTTAGTGCTATTGTCAGAAAATGTCGAATCCAATGCACAAAATAGCAGAAATCTACATTCTTTGGAAGTGATCCATAACCGTGGTAAACGATCATTTCCTGGTCCATATTATGGATCACTAGTAAGAAGTACTAATATTCCATATTTAGAATCAACAATCAAGAAAAATGTTTTCCAAAGATGAATTCATACTAAATCGAAGCGAACGAGCATAAAATATGTTATAACATTTGAATTTTACCACCTGTGGGAGCTTATGAATGCTGACGGCACTTCTTACAGAAAACGACCATATAATGATAGCTGTGTGGTACCAACTAAACATTTGTCAAATACACCATTCATTAGCGGTCGAATGTTGTGCTTAACATTACAAATGGTAGAAGACAAATAGTATAACATGGGAAAAATATGTTTTACGTCAACGTTTATGTTTTGAGCGAGTTATCCGATGTTGAACGCCAAAGTGATCCGTCACTGTGGGTGATCCGTAACTGTGTGGGTATGGTATCTAGAGAAATTACTGCATGTGTTGCGATAGAGTTGATTGAAGTTCTTCCAGCAATAATCAGTCCCTTCAAATTAGGTATGATCAGCTTAAAGCTAAAAACAACGGTTTTTATTTTAGGATAGGTTTTGTTTACAAATTCATTTCAACTTACATTTTAGTCTCCGTACTACCGTTTTATCTACTTCACAACAGTATTTTATAAGTTTTAATGTAACCTGTAGATAGTTCATAAGTTTTATTCTAGATTTAAGTATACAATTGTAATTTACCTCTGCTATCAATAATAATTCAATAAATTCAATTCTCTGTAACTTTAGCTCAATCCAATTATCACCGTATGTTTATTTTCATATTTTTACTCGTCATCCGTTTTGACAGTCCAGGTTAGCTATCCTTCTGTCACAGGTAGTGGCTCACGACAGCTCTCCTCAGGGTTGTCCGCTACGAGGGGCTGTTGCGGCGAACATCCTCCCCCCGGTGTCGCCTTAACTTCCCGTTCAGCGTCACCAGATTTTGCTACGTCCAACACTGCCAACTTCGTAGCAGGCCTCTTCAAAATTCCTCCTCCAGAAGTCTTCACTTCCGCTTGGCGTGTCACACCGTCCTTGCCAGGAATAGTTCGGATTACTCGTCCCCGTAACCAACGGTTCCTAACGTTTTCATCAACTACAAGTACAAGGTCTCCTACGTTGATCGGCTGAACGTCTCGAAACCACTTTGTCCGACGAATGATTGTTGGCAGGTATTCCACTACTCAACGACGCCAGAAGCAATCTAGTGTGTGCTTCACTAAATTCCAGCTATTTCTCAAAGCCATTCCTGCATCTGTCGGGAACTTTTCTGGTTCTCGTACTCCATTTGAACTTAATAACAGGAAATGGTTGGGTGTCAACGCCTCATGGTCGGCCGTTTCAAGAGGGATGAATGTGAGCGGCCTAGAGTTTACCATGTTCTCTGCTTCTACCAACACCGTGACAAATGATTCATCATCCAACTTTCGTACTACAGGAATACATCCAAGTGCCGACTTTACGGCACGAACCATTCTTTCCCAACAGCCCCCCATATGAGGAGCTGCAGGAGGGTTGAAACGCCACTGGGTTTGGGCATTTGTGAAGGTACTACCCAATTCTGTGTAAATCCTTCCGATTTCATCCTGCAACTCCCGACTGGCTCCTACAAAGTTTGTCCCGTTGTCCGAGTAAATTTCTTGTGGAGACCCGCGCCGGGCTACAAATCTTCTAATCGCCTTCTTACATGCATCGGTAGACAAGCTCGTAACTACTTCGAGGTGCACAGCCCTGATCGTCAGGCAGGTAAAAAGGCAAACCCATCGCTTTGCTGCAATCCGCCCGACCTTCACCAAATACGGCCCGAAGATGTCTACTCCCACGTAGGTAAACGGACGTACGCAGGGCTCTAAACGTATCGCCGGAAGCGGTCCCATTTTTGGAGCGACTGGTGTCGCCTTATAAACGCGGCACCACATGCAGCGTTTCCTGGTTAAGCGAATTTCCACTCGTAAGCGTGCCACGTGAAATTTCTGACGAATCTCGTTGACAATTGTTTCATCATTTGCATGACCGTACTTCCGGTGATAAAAGTCTACCAGCAGCTCCGTAATTCGATGCTTTCTCGGCAGTATTATTGGAAACTTCGCATTGTAGGCAAGTACCTGAGCTTCTGCAGCTCTACTGCCTACCCGCAACACGCCGTATTCATCGACAAATGGTGATTGCTTCACAAGACAGCTAGATGCTTTAATCTGTCTTTGACTTACTCCGCTCTGATCCAAATTTCGCTTTAACACCGCTACTTCATCTGGAAACGCTTCCGATTGCGCAAGAAGCCACAATGTTCTCTCCGCACTCTGGATTTCGGCACTGGTCAAGCCAACGGTATCATTAGGTGTACTTTTCTTTGACGCACGCAGATTATCCACGAAATGGTGGACGTACGCTACCGAACGCAGCAATCTTTCAAACCGAGAGAACCTTTCGACATCCACCAGTGGTTCTCGAACTAGATGACTACAAACGTACGCTTCTCGTAATTCTTTATCGCTTTCATCTACACCTTCGTCTGAAACCGGCAACCAATCTGTTTCGTAGCTGTAGAGAAATTCCGGCCCCTGAAACCAACGACTATCTACATTACAGGAAGGACCTTTTCCCCATTTGGTTGCTTCGTCTGCCACGTTAACTTTCGTCGAAATCCACCGCCATTCATCAATGCTGGAAAGGTTCAGTATCTCATCGACTCTGAATGCGACAAACTGGCGATACCGACGGGTATCTGATTTGATCCATGAGCAAACGGTCGAGGAATCACTCCAAAATTAAGTTTTCCGGATCTTCAACGAATGGTTCTGTTCCATAGTCTTCCGCAAACGAGCGCCCAGTAATGCCGCCATTAACTCAAGTCGTGGTATCGAAAGACCTCGAAGTGGTGCGACCTTCGTTTTCGACGAAACCAGTGCCACCCTGATTTGCCCTTGATCGATGATCCGGAAATACGCTACCGCTGAGAAAGCCTGTGCACTTGCGTCCACGAATACGTGTAGCTGTAGGGTTTTGAAGCTTTCCGGATCATATCCCGGAAAAGAACAGCGAGGAATACGCAATCCATTCATTTTGTTGAGCACTGCAATCCATTCCGCCCAACGAGCTGCTATTTCCTCCGGAATATGGCTATCCCAATCCGTTTCAGTTCGCCATACTTCTTGTATAAGAATTTTGCCGTGGATTACGAAAGATGCCACTAGCCCTAGCGGATCATAGATGCTCATTACTAGTCGAAGCATTTCTCTCTTAGTGGGAGTTTTAGTGTCTTGCAACAGACAACGCACCTTCTCGCAAAGTTGCAACGAAAAGGCAAAAACGTCTTCGTCTTGAATCCACGCCATTCCCAACACTCGCTCAACTCCGATTTCTTTCTCCGGAAACATGGCCTTCGATGGTTTAGCACTTGATTCACCTAACTTCTCTAATACACTTCCGTCACTCGACATCCAATTGCGAATATGGAAGCCAGCTCGTTTGTGGACTTCAATCACTTCCTTCGCAACTTCAACAGCTTCCTCCACGGTGTCAAAACTATCTACGTAATCGTCCACATAATGCCGCTTCTTCACCGCTGCTGCTCCTCGTGGAAGTTCCGCTTCTTGCTCCGTCGCGTTTAGGTTTTTAACGTATTGCGAGTGCGCTGGAGAACAAGCGGCCCCGAATATTGCCACATCCGATACCATGGTGGTCATCGGAAGATCTGGAGAATCCCTGTATGGGAACAGCAAGGCGCTTCGATCCTGTTGGCGTATCATGATTTGCAGGAACATTTCTTTTATGTCTGCGGACACTGCAACTTGACGTTCCCGATATGGAAACATCACGGATAGCAATGGTGTTAGAAGGTCTGGTCCCTTGAGCAACATTGTGTTTAGCGATATACCGTCCACTTTCGCTGCAGCGTCCCAGATAATTCTGACTTTACCCGGTTTCTTTTCGTTAACAACGACTCCAATTGGCAAATACCACGTACGGCGTAGATCAAACCCATGGATTTCGCCAGCCGTTGCTTCGTGTATGTATCCCTTGTTTTTGAATTCGGCTATCTGCTGCCGGACACCGTCGTACAAGTTTGGATCCCGTGCTAAACGCTTTTCAAGACATTTGAATCTTTTTTCCGCCATCGGTCGGCTGTCTGGAAACTCTACATAATCGTGTTTCCAGAGCAGACCCGTCTCGTACTTCTCGGTGTTTGTCCGCCGTGTTGTTGCCGCTAGAATGTCACATGCACGCTGTTCTTCTGCACCTTTCACAGCTGGTACAACGGCTACACCCAAGCTCTCGATATCAAAGAAACGACGAACGTACTCATGGAGATCTACAACTGTCGGTTCAGCATGCATGTGGAGTAGCTTTCGCATGGTATTTGATTGTGGCTTCCGCAAACTTCCACAAACTGCCCATCCGATCCTGGTTTTTGTTGCGATCGGCTCGTTTAGCTTGCCTTCTCGGAGTTTCAGAGTAGCTAGAAGATGACAATTGCTTTGTCCAATCAAAATTCCTGGTACAGTAGACTTGAAACTCTTGATTGGAAGATTACTGAGGTGATCGAAACGCGCAGCGAGCTCTTCATAGTCTGTTGTCTGTCGCGGTAAGCCAAGATTATCGACGGTGTAAACCTCTGACATCTTGTACCGCTTGGTTCTTCCAAGTGCGGATATATCCATAGTGACAACCTCTGTGCCGGTAATCGTTTTGTTAATTCCTCCGGTCCATTCTATGTGCAAAGTCTCTAAATCTCCGCTAACTCCAATAGCATCTGCAATCGATCGCTCCACAAGTGTTACAGAAGACCCGTCGTCGAGGAAGGCGTAGGTATTGAGCTGACCCCTTTTCCCGAACAAGGTAACCGGCAGAATGCGGAAGAGCGTAGACGATGACAACTGCCGATGGATGGTTACTACTGCACTGGTAGTCTTCGCTGGTGGTTCGAAATGCAGCAAACGATGGTGTCGCTTGGGGCACTCGTTGATCCCACAGATCTCTCCTTTACACGGCCACCTAGCATGAGGTGTAAGGCAACGAGCACACAGTTTGTTCACCTTCACTGCCTTCCATCTTCCATCCAAGTCCAGTCTTTTGAACGTCGCGCAATTTCCAATTTGGTGGCTATCGGTGTTGCAGATCGAACACGATTTCCCGTTACTTAGGCCAATATCATTTTCTTTCCGCTTACCATCGTTGGTCACAGCCTTTACTGCTTCTTGGTTACGACTAGATTGTTCCGTGGTAACGTGTGCATTTACGAACGATTTTTCCTTCTGTCGGCTTCGCTCTTCTCTTATTGCCTTCTGTGGGATGCTGACAAGTTGTGTAACACCACTTGCAGTGGATGAGACCTTAGCCATGTAATCACTGAAGACGCTTAAATCCACCACTGGAGCTTGTTCTTGGTAAAGTGCCCAATTGAACTTCACTGTCGCTGGCAGTTTGTCTACCAACTCCTGGAGCAATATTGGATTCGCAAGATGTCTCTCTAACCCCACGGCTTTCAGATGTCCACAAAGATTTTGTACAACCAGTCCAAAGCTTACGAGTGTCTTCAGTCGGTCAGGTTTCGGAGGAGGGGTTGCCCGAACTTTGGCAATCATATTATTGACTATCTGCTCTGGACAGCCGTACAACTGTTGTAGTGTGGATATTACCTGAGGCACAGTCGCTGGGTGAAGCAAAAAACTGCTAACTGAATCCTTCGCGCCACCTTTCAAGCTACGTTGCAACCGCAGAAGGTTTTCGGAATCGGTATATCCACAAGTCTCTGTTGAATGGCGGAAGCTGCTTATAAACAGCGGCCAATCAACCGGATCCCCGGAGAAAATTGGGAGTTCCTTAGTGACAACCTGTCTAGCTGCAAGCTGCTGAGGTGAAGGTCCAGTAGTATTTACGTAGGTTGGCAAAAAAGTTTGTGAAGTTGGTTGAGTGGCGATTCTCGAAATAGGAGCGAAGACATTGGAAGTGGAGTGGAATGTACCAGGAATATTATTGGGTTCTCCATTAGGAACTCTGAACGGTTCCCCGAATTCAAGGCGACCACCAAACATTCTTTCATCCATCGGAAGTAGTGGAACGGGAACGGGTGGAAAACAAGACTCTCCTTGATTGCCGATTCCACCAGTGGGTGCATCCGTTGAGTCAAGCCAAGACGCTGGAGGGGGTGGCAACGGTGGAGAAGATCTACCGTCTGTTGATCTACCTTCGTTGATAATTTGTTGTACTTCTTCATGCAGCTCCCTGTACTCATTTTCTGCTACATTCCGCAGACGAATCGCTTCGTTTTCACGCTGGCGTCCCGCATTGATTTCGGACTGCAACTGCCGCTCTAAGTCTCGAAGACTCTGAACTTCATTCTCTATTTCCGCTAACTGGAACTGAAGTGCTTCACAATCCCGTTTGCATCGATTTAGCTGATCCCGTAAATCTGCTTCCGAAGTACAGAATCGCTCCTTCTCCTCGATGCGTTGCTTCTCTATAATGCCAACCTTATTCTTCAAGGCTGCCAGTTCACAGTCGCGACGTGTCAACTGCATCCGCAAACCTTCTTCCGATTCACGAACTACCTTCAGCTCTCTCTCGTACTGTACTTGTAAACTGGCAATCCGATTCACAAGCTCCAACTCTCGTTTGCGTCTAGCTTCGATGTCCACCTGGTATTTCTTCGATAAATCCCGGATGTTGTCGCGCTCTATTTCCACATGATGCTGGATCTGCATGGCATTTCTCCTTCGAAGGTCTCCAGTTTCTACGCTCCAACGTTTGTAGCAGTGGTCTCCGAAACGAGTTAATTTAGAAATAGCACCGGTGTTCGGAATAATTGGTGCTGCATCCTCAATCTTCAAGATATCTGCGTATGGCTGAAGATCGACGAAAGGCAAATCGGATGTCTGCTTGATCTGATTGACGTCTACTCCGACGGCACCTTCAACAGAATCCTCCGAATCTTCTCCAATCGTGATGCTTCCCAAGGTTCCTGGGATCGATTTCACCTCTGACCCAGTACCTGCCACGTTATCTCCGATCAAAGGGTGACCCACGGGAGAAATAACAGTCCTAAGTGGCGTTGAAGAAGGGTGAACTACCTGCGGATCTTCCAGATGTCCAGCACTCACAGACATTGACGTTGGCGTCAGGTCGATGGCCCTGCCGGAACTCTCAGCTACCTTGGCCTGCCTAACCCAGTCCTCTGTTCGCTTTCTACTACTCTGACTGCTCCGCATACTGCGCATGCTTCTACCCTCATCACCGTCATTCTGGCTCAGCAATTCGTGCTTCCGAGCGATGAACTGCTTTTCCCGTTCAAGCCTTTCCTGAAGTTCCCGTTCATTAAGTGCTCGCTCCTTTTCGATCCTCTCACGACTAAGATCTTCCAGAAGCTTCCTCTCTTCGTCGAGGCGCCTCAATTCAAGTTCAACTCTGACCCTGCGCATGCTGGATGAATTCGAAACCTCGCTTGGCGATGCTTCCGAAGCATTTGGAACCTCGCCAGGGATACATTTCGTACACTTGAAACTGGTGGAACGTACAGTAGTTGTATTTACGTTCGCACATGAAAAGTGGTACCAGTGGCTACAGCCCTGACACTGCACCATGTACCGCTCGAAATTGTTCGGTCGATCACATCCCACACAATCATGAAACTCACCTCCGTCGCTGTCGACCATGGACGGGATGAACGAATCATCTGACTTGTCATCTGAAGGTTGGTTCGATGGCTCATCAGTACCATATGTGTTGAGGTTATTTGCCTGCTGGATGGCCCTCGTCCGTGATCGGGTCTGCCGAACGTTCGACTGAAGATTCATCTCGATCTGGATAAAATCTTTAAGTAACTGTTGCGATAGAGTTGATTGAAGTTCTTCCAGCAATAATCAGTCCCTTCAAATTAGGTATGATCAGCTTAAAGCTAAAAACAACGGTTTTTATTTTAGGATAGGTTTTGTTTACAAATTCATTTCAACTTACATTTTAGTCTCCGTACTACCGTTTTATCTACTTCACAACAGTATTTTATATGTTTTAATGTAACCTGTAGATAGTTCATAAGTTTTATTCTAGATTTAAGTATACAATTGTAATTTACCTCTGCTATCAATAATAATTCAATAAATTCAATTCTCTGTAACTTTAGCTCAATCCAATTATTACTCGTCATCCGTTTTGACAGTCCAGGTTAGCTATCCTTCTGTCACAGGTAGTGGCTCACGACAGCTCTCCTCAGGGTTGTCCGCTACGAGGGGCTGTTGCGGCGAACAGCATGTGTTTTGGAGGAATCCCTGTTAGAATCCTTTGACGAACTCCTGAGAAATTCCAGGCATTCCTTAAGGAATTCATTATTCCTCAATTATTTCCAGAATTTTTTGCCGACAGCAAGGACCTTCCCTCAATAAATTCCAATATTATCAAAAATCCAGCAACTGGATTCTCAAATGAATAGAATTTTTGCCTGGTTTACAGCTTACAATCGTGGTGACCTCGATAACAGACAGCGCTTTTAGTACATTGACGGATGCGTTAACGTTGACGGTGAAGTTGAAGTTGACGGACGTTTTAGTGCGAATGTCGGAAGAAAAAATAGATTTACAATACGCCCGACTCTGGCATGATTCTAGGCCAGGCTTACCCAACCTTCTCGAATCCCGGGGCATATCTCAGACATAATATTGTGCGGCGGGCCAAATTGTTCCAATTTTTTGACTACAATAAATAATTTATTTTTTTTATTTTTATTTGTTTTCAGGTGATAAAAATCTCTTTTAATGTGATTGGAAATATATGTTTGATTTTCTGATAATTCTGGTGTACTGAACTCAGGATTTCGTGAATTTCCAGCCAATGATTCTTTTAAAAGTTTTCCCCTATATCTTTGAGTATGTTTTTTAGGGTTTTAAAACATTTGTTTTAAATTTGTCGATAGAATTCTCAAAGTTACGAGTTATGTTCTATATCGTTAGACATTCTAAAGCAGTTTAAATCATTTGGCAGTCCAAAATTGACTGCCCAAAATTCTCGATAAGGAAGACGAAAATAATATTTTGCGATAGATTGAGTTTTCATTAAATGGGCAGTGAATGTATTTTGTGATATTTTAATACATATGATAATATCTTTTCAGAATTCACATTTCATAGTTCATAATGCCAGGCAGAAATAGTTCTAGTTCGGTTAATTCTATCCACAATACCACCCCGAGACCAACACAATCTATCCAATCCTGTTTATCGGATTCCCAACCCACCCAGGTTCAGGGTCAGCCATCAATCAGAATACATATTTCATTGGAAAATTTTCGTCTGCGGTCAACCGCAACGGATTTGCTAGCCAGGGACCAGCAGCAGCGAGGATTGTTTGGCGAGTTTTGCAACCACAGAGCTACCAACCACACCAACAATTCTCCTGTGTCCCCATATTTTTGCCGGTTCTTCTTGTCTGGCGTTGCGTCTCAACTAAGACACAAGCCTGCTTCTCAGCTTAGTGTTCTTTTGAGCAGTTCCACAGTTAGTTACAGTGAGTTTTTATTACGAAATTACAATTTGTGCATGTCTATATCGCGTGGCAGGTACCAAGATAGTCTATGATAGATTCGAATCCACGACCCTCAGTTTGGTCTGTCATAATAAATGTTCGTTTACCGCAACTGCTATCTGAGCCGATTGCTTCAGCATCATTTGGCATCGAATAAAGCTCATCATCGTCGTCATCAACAGCAGAACAAAAACGAGATGCCATCAGCTAAAATAGGTATTTGCCTCGCAGCGTGTATTGCATATTTGGTCGTCGTTGGGTTTTATCTGCTGTGGCTCATTCGCAAGAGTCTCCTGCCAGAGATTTGGTCGGTAATTCGTTCGTTTTGTCCACAAAACATCGACCAACTCGGGAACGTCCTGCTCCAGTTCAACCAGCCGTAGTGTCCTTTCGGTAGATGATGATGATGATGATGGCTGGATGCGGTTGTGTTTATCTGATGGATCTCTCTGTATCCCGTCGCACTGTATCCTAATAATAAACGTGTGTAGCTTGCATTCCCTCCGACACCGACGACGACCCCAAGCTGTCTCGTGTCGTTCGCTTCAATGAGGTTTTGCGAGTTTTGGTTTTCGGTTGGAACCGAATAAGCCGGCAGTTTGATTTGCTTGTTGAATGTTGAAAAATGTTCAACGGATACAATCTACATTACTTATAAGCTTCAAAAATATCCAAGTAAGGAGTTGCATGACAAAAAAGAAAAATATTGGTATGTTGTAGGCTTGACAAAATCTTAAAACTACTCAAAATCAATGAAACAGGTATTCAAATCATTTGGCAAAAATTTAGGTTCACCCCTCAGTATGGTGTTTTGTTCAAATGTTTGGGTTCATCAGAACATATTTAAAACGCAAAACATCTGTGAAATCTCAAACCAATCATGTATGCGCCATTATTTGCGATCGAAAAGGCAATGAACTATTATTTGTAAAGAAAATTGAAAAAATGTTTTTGGGAAAAATACATACAAAGTAAGAGTAACTCACTGCCTTTCGATTGCGCCATAGAGAGTTTCAATTGGACGTGTAATCACGGACTGTATGTACTAAATGTAATAAAAACTGAAAAGAAACCTATAAAATGAGAATGCACACTTACCATGTTAGTTTTATTTATTTGAACTTGAAGAAGATTTGAACTTGTTGAAGAGAAATTATAATATCCTTGAATAGCCTATTCTGAGAACAAAAGCTCACGTTCTAGCTCACCGGTCTTGTGGAGGGGTTCGTCCGATTCCCAAGTAACAACACTTTTCATGGCATTCTAGATTTTGCTCTATTACCAAAGACAAATTAAAGACCTCCATGTCCTTTGCAGTTGCCCAAAATTGTATGGCTAATAAGGTAATCTAGAATGCCGTGAAAAATGTACTGCGATCTGTCAAACTTGGGTACCTTTTGCACTACCGAGGGACCAAATGCAGTACTAGAAGTGGTACCCAATCTGAGCTCAAGTGGGACGGACCTGTTATTACCTTATGTGCTATAAATTTTAGGCATCTGCAAGGAACAAGGAGGACTTTATTTCGTCTTTGATCGTACCATATACCGTCAGGACCACTTTATCCTATTTTCTTCGCAAATTTGCTCGAGGTGGATAAGAATGACGTCGTCAAGTAGCTGTAAGTTTTCGGAATATATCACCTTCCTGATATTGTACACCGTGGTTGCTAAGTTATCTGCACTAACATAGCTGAAGAAATATCAGCAAACTTCGTGTATATAAGCGCATGTAATGATACTTTTTGCAATTTCTCATCGTAATAGGCTGGTTGTCATCACGCCAATCTGCCATGAAACGACCTGTTTTCATGTATTGAATTATGCAGATATGTAACAGTCATAACGCCACTGAAATCAGTTGCGTTATGATTATTTCGCAATGCTTTTTCATTACCCAACTATTTTGAGTTGAGTTATGGATCATAACACAACAATATTAGAGACGGACCGGGTGTAGAGGTTAGAACACACGCCTCTCACGCTGAGGACCTGGGATCGAATCCCATCCCCGAGATAGTCACTAAAAATGGTCCCGAGATGAACTAGCCCAGGGCTAAAAATCTCGTTGATAAAGATAGAAGAAAAAACAACAATTTTCAGAAATTGTGAAATAATGGTGAATGCCTCCCGATCAGGGATTGAATCCTGAGAAAATTGAGAGAATCTCTCACGTATCACTCTCTGTAACTATCATAATATGCACCACATTTTGAGAGACTGTTTATCGTATACTCAGAGCCGTAGCGTGGCCTCATGGCATCCTTGGCGAAAGGACAATTGAGCGCCCTTTTATAACTCGAGTTTTTTTTTGATAATGAAGCTAGTATTAGAAATGTTAATAGGAACATTGAATTATTGGATAAAATTTTGTAAAAAAAACGTATACATTATATTAAATTTTATTCTAAGGAGTACTGACTGATAGCCCAGAGGTTGAATTTTTTCAACACATATCCTGTTCATATGACGAGAGATAAATCTGCAGAAGTTACTGAAATGTATAGAACTTTTTATTTTTAATTTCTGTGTGATTCTCAAAGGAATGCTAGTAGACAATTGTTTAGAAAAAATCCATCAACACAACTTTTTTTATCAAAAAATGCGAGAAAAACTGCAGATAATTTTAATGAATACCTACTTTAACAATTTCGTCAAAATACTCTTTCGGATAATGTCGTTTCGTCAAGAAATATCTAACAATTTGAAGAATATGGGCCAAAAAAAGAGCTTTCTTCAATTAATTATGTGGAAAATTGAAAACCTTTTTTCAGAAAATTTCATTATCTTTCTATCTATCTATCTATATAAATAAAAATGGAGTGGTGTTTATATATCACGAAATAACTTGAGAACGGATCAACGGATTGAAGTAAGTTTTTCACTGTTGCACTCGACAAGGGATGCGACGTGTTCGTTTAAGGAAAAAAAAATGAGAAAGTCTCCGGAATAATTGAGAAAGCGGGAGAAAACTCAGGTGTCATTTTGTATGGGGGATTGCATGACGTTTTGCAACAGCCTACTTGATGGCAAGACGAAGTTTGCCGGGACCTGGGAGGAAGGCACAAATACTACACACTAAATATAGAACAACGTTTGTTTGAACTGCAAGATAACTCCAGCTTGCCAACAACAATCAAGGCAGGCTTGAGGAAAATCGCTGTTGTGTACTTTCGATCTTTCCTGACAAACATGGAAAAAGGGCCACAGTTTTCTATGCACTAAATATTCATTTTCATTGGAAAAAGTAAAACAATGCGTTTTTCAATGCTTTATATTCAATCGGATTGAAAGGTGCTCAAGTGACATTTCTTGCACTGTTTGCATGAATGGATTTTCATTCCATTTTTGCCATTTTTATGAAATGCGAAAATGTGTTTTAATCAGTTACGCGCTTTTTCCATGTTAGTCCAATGTTTGAGATCTGGGCTCACAGTGACAGTTCGTGACAGCGGAATCCCGGCTCACTATGACGTACAGAAATTTTGTATTGGTTTCTCCCTCCCAGGCCGGGACCACTAGTGATTCAATAAAAGCTTTCCTTAAATGTTATTGAGAGGCCGACGTTTATTTTTTAGTTGAAACAAATAATATCGGTGAGTGATATGAATTGATTGCACAATTGAAAATATTGCTCATGTTACGAATACTTACTTTACTTTAGCTGGCTCTACGTCCTTCAAGACATGACCTGCGCCACAATGTTACGCCAACTAACTCGGTCCATGGCTGCTAACCTCCAATTCCTCGATCGCCCCACACTTCCAAGGTCTTGCTCCACTTGGTCAAACCACCTAGCTCGTTGCGCTCCCCTTCGTCTTGTACCAGCCGGATTTGAGTTGAACACCATTTTAGCGGGATTGTTGTCCGGCATTCTCACAACGTGTTCCGCCCATCGTACCCTTCCAGCTTTGGCGACTTTCGTGATACTGGGTTCACCGTAGAGTTGCGCAAGCTCGTGGTTCATTCTTCTCCTCCATACGCCGTTCTCACATACTCCGCCGAAGATCGTCCTAAGCACACGTCGTTCAAAAACTCCTAGCGCTTGCAGGTCCTCTTCGAGCATTGTCCACGTCTCATGCCCGTAGAGGACTGCCGGTCTTATTAGCGTCTTGTATATTGTACACTTAGTACGGAAGTGAAGTTTACCAGACCGCATGGTCTTGTGGAGTCCATAGTAAGCACGACTTCCGGCGATGATACGTCTTTGAATTTCTCTGCTGCAGTTGTTATCCGACGTTATCAATGATCCGAGGTAGACAAATTCGTCCACCACCTCAAACTCATCCCCGTCGATCGTCACGCGTCTATGCGAGCTCTATCGCACTCGGTTCCTCCAGCCAGCAGATATTTCGTCTTCGACGTATTTACCTTCAATCCAACCCGATCTGCTTCACGTTTCACCTTGGTATACTGTTCAGCAACCACCTGGAACGTTCTTCCGACAATGTCCACGTCGTCAGTGAAACAAATGAACTGGCTGGATTTATTGAAGATCGTGCCCCGCATGTTGAAGCCCGCCCGTTTCATAACACCTTCTAGCGCAATATTGAACAGGAGGCAGGAAAGACCATCGCCTTGTCGAAGTCCTTTGCGTGTTTCAAACGGGTTCGATAAAGCACCCGATATCTTCACACAGCACTGAACACTATCCATCGTTGCTTTGATCAGTCTAGTCAGTTTCCCGGGAAAACCGTTCTCGTCCATAATCTTCCATAGCTCTTCGCGGTCGATGGTATCATAGGCCGCTTTGAAATCGATGAATAGGTGGTGCGTAGGGACTTGATATTCGCGACACTTTTGGAGGATCTGCCGCAACATAAAGATTTGGTCTGTCGTCGATCGCCCGTCCACAAATCCGGCTTGATAACTTCCAACAAATCTGCTTGCCAGTGGCGATAGACGACGGAAGATGATCTGGGAAAGCACTTTATAGGCTGCATTAAGAATGGTTATCGCTCGACAATTCTCACATTCTAACTTGTCACCCTTTTTGTATATTGGGTATATTATTCCCTCCTTCCACTCCTCCGGTAGCTGATCTGTATCCCAGATCCTGGCTATCAATCGGTGCAGACAAGTGGCCAACCTGTCCGGGCCCATTTTAATAAGTTCCGCTTCAATACCATCCTTTCCAGCTGCTTTGTTGTTCTTGAGCTGTTTGATAGCATCCTTAACTTCACCTATTGTGGGAGTTGGCACGTCTCCCTCATCCGCCGTACTGATGAAGCCATTCCTCCTGCTGTCTTGATCTTCCTCCTCTGCGCCGTTTAGGTGTTCATCGTAGTGCTGCTTCCACCTTACAATCACCTCACGTTCGTCCGTCAAGATACCTCCATCCTTATCCCGGAACATTTCGGCTCGCGGCACAAAGCCTTTGCGGGATGCATTTAGTTTCTTGTAGAACTTACGTGTTTCTTGAGAACGATACAACTGCTCCATCTCTTCGCACTCCAACTCTTCCAGGCGGCGCTTTTTATCCCGGAATAGATGGGTTTGCTGTCTTCGCTTCTGTTTGTATCGTTCCACGTTTTGACGGGTGCCTTGCTGCAGCATCATCGCCCGCGCTGCATTCTTCTCGTCCAAAACCGTCTGACACTCCTCGTCGAACCAACCGTTCCGTCGATTTGCTTCCACGAACCCAATGGCACCTTCCGCTGCGTTGTTTATGGCTGCTTTGAGACTACTCCAGCAGTCCTCAAGAGGGGCTTCGGTGAGCTCTCCCTCTTCCGGCAACGCTGCCTCAAGGCTTTGCGCGTATTCAGTTGCGACTTCGGGTTGCTTGAGTGGTTCCAGATTGTACCGGGGCGGGCGTCGGTACCGAATGTTGTTCACAACGGAGAGTCGTTGGCGCACTTTAACCGTCACAAGGTAGTGGTCCGAATCGATGTTTGCGCCGCGATAGGTTCTGACGTCGATAATGTCCGAGAAGGGCCTTCCATCAATCAAAACGTGGTCGATTTGTGATTCAGTCTGTTGGGGTGATCTCCAGGTGTACCGATACGG
This sequence comes from Aedes aegypti, assembly GCF_002204515.2. NCBI lineage: Eukaryota > Metazoa > Arthropoda > Insecta > Diptera > Culicidae > Aedes > Aedes aegypti. Next base: position 325,763,195 of record NC_035109.1, read on the forward strand.
GAGGCTGTGCTGAAAGTAGGTACTACGTATGGCCATGTTTTTGGAGGCGGCGAAATCAATCAGTCTAAGGCCGTTTTCGTTCGTAAGCTGGTGAGCGCTGAACTTCCCTATAATCGGTCTAAATTCCTCCTCCTGGCCAACCTGAGCGTTGAGATCTCCGATAACGATTATGACATCATGGCTTGGGCAGCCGTCGTATTCACGTTCCAGCTGCGCGTAGAGAGCGTCCTTATCGTCATCGTCACTTGCTAGGTGAGGGCTGTGCACGTTGATTATGCTGATATTGAAGAAACGGCCTTTGATCCTCAACTTGCACATTCTGTTGTCGATTGGCCACCACCCAATCACGCGCCTCTGCATTTCGCCCATTACGATAAAAGCTGTGCCCAGCTCATGTCTATTGCCGCAGCTCTGGTAGATGATATAACCATCCCTATACGTATGTACCATCGACCCTTTCCAGCAAACCTCCTGCAGCGCTACGATGTCGAACTTGCGGACCCTCAATAATTCGGAAAGAATGCGGGTACTTCCCAAGAAATTGAGAGACTTACAGTTCCATGATCCGAGTTTCCAATCGTTAGTCCGTTTTCGATGCCTGGGTCTATGCCGATTGTTCCGGTCCGAATTTACATTGTATGCTTCCTGTACTGATGATTTTTACGACTGGCTTGTAAGGCCTGCACCAACCCCCTGTCTCGCCGGAGGATCATCGTGCACAGCACTGTTTAGAGTCCCACGCTGGCACTAGGACGATGATCAGCCGCTCCTAACATGGAGAACAGACGCTGTTTTGAGCCGCCCCTAACATGGAGAACAGACGCTCTGATAAGCTACACCCTCAGAATAGAGGAGCCCCCCTTCCCTGTTAGCATACGACCAAGGTTCCACCAGGTTGGTTACCCGATCTTCCCTACGGTTACTCGTATCCCAGGCGGCACCACGGGGAGGTAGGGATAGGAGTTACTGGACAAGAGGCTAAGGACCACAAATGGGGTCTATTTTATACCTGCAGGTACACGAAGTACCAATGGTACGCATTGTCCAGTCATTTACCACCCATGTTACGAATAAAACTTAGTATTTTCGCTTCCTGTTTTCCTTTCAATGCTAAATTATTCTCTTATATCCTAGGAAGTAATTTTTCTAGAATTGTTCTCTAGATTTAAAAGAATCTTCAATAAGATTCTATGAAAATTCACAAAGTGACACCGTCCAAAGTCACGTGATAATACCGTCCAAAACTGACAAATATGTTTCTTTAAATTCTGTCAAAAACTCGTGAAAATTTTGACCAATATTTTATAGTCAAAATTAAACCCCGATTTCTGTGAAATTATTGCCAATAATTCTGCAAAATTCTGCTGTTTTCATGTGAATCATCTCAGAATCCAAACATGGCCAACATCTACCTAAGTCACCACTTTAAAATCATTTAACTGAAGAAATAGCAGATGACTGATTCATTTTATTTTTATTTTAGCTTTATGCTTAAGTGCTTAAAAATTACTAATAGTTGTAGCTTATTTCGGAAGATTTGTACCTTAAAAGTTTTAATACAATATTCAATTTGTATTCTAAGCTGTTTCACTTTAACTTGGTGAAGTTTCTAGAGTTTTCTAGATAATGATTTTTTGGGTAAAGTAATCTTCAAATCATTGCTGCCATTAGAAAGTTTATAATTATTCATGTTGATAAGTCTAAGATTTCTTATGAGAGATTTAAATTACCTAACTAATTTTTCAGAATAAGAAGCTTCCAATATATTTTTTGCAAGCAATTCAATAACTATGACAAGCACAAACGCCCACTATTATCAGGTCAATCGAGAAAATTTCGATCCCGAAAAAAAAATTCTCTATTTGGACTAGTTAGACCCCCGAATTATGTTTTTTATTTTAGTTTTTTTTTTTAAGGCATTCCATATTTTCCAAAATTCTATCAAGTATGTTACACGGAGAAATCAGACTACCCAGAAAATAAGTTCTTTATGCTCAAATTTGGGTAAACTGCATTTAGTTTTTACCCACGGTTGGGTTGTTTTGCCTCTCTCGCAACAGCAATGTTGCCAAAAACAGAGAGAGACGCACCGACCCAGCGTCGAAGTTCAATGGAATAAGCCAAATTTGGGTTCTTTCGAGTTTACCCAACTTTAAGTCAGTGTTGATAGACTCACACTCAAATCTCAATCAATACGCTCTCCCGTGAGAGCAAACTCATTAAAGATCTGCTTCGCAAATCTCACGCTTGAGATTTTGATTCAAAATCAACTCAAACCGTAAAAAATGATTCAGTCGTAAAACCCGGCAAAAACTCGTGAAACCCGAATGTTGTTGTTTACGTTAGAAATGATTACTATAATTTTATTAGACTAACAAGCAATTATTGCCGTGTGTGAGTAATCTGTGGAAATACGAGACAATGAGTCAAAAAGGTGAGTCAACTCATCCATGATTTTTTGACTGCTGAGTTGCCTGATTGACAACTCACGCATGAAAAATCTCAAGCGTGAGTTGTGAGAAATTGAGTTTTTCACAACACAAGTTAGAATATATTGGACTAGACTAGATAAGGATTTGCAAAACAATTTAAAAAATGCCAATGTAGTTTCAATCTTAAAACCGGACAAGAATTCTACCGAAATTCATAGCTCGTTAATCGTTAATAATTCCTTATCGTTAAATCAAATTGCTCTCCTCTAAATGTAAACTTTTTGAAAAAGTTATTAAGAGCAAAATGATGGTTCACATAAACGACAAGTAATTTTTTTTTGCCAATGAACAGTTCGGATTCCGACATGAGCATTCGACCACTTATCAACTTTACACTTAATTAATTTGACTCGTTCCAACAAATCTAAAGGTTTTTTCGCCTTTTTTTTCTCTTCTAGACATAGAAAACAAAAAAGGGATATTTTATTCAATATTAAAATAGATACCGTCGATGGGGGTGACAATGGGTCTAGGGGGTGAGATTGGGTCAAAACGGAAAAATATGTTTTGTGAAATATTTCAGCTTATAACGCTGATATTACTAAAATTAATAATTCATATGTTAAGGAACATATTATTACACATAATTCATAACAATATACATTTTTAGAAATAGTAGTTTTTGTGTACTACATCAATAAACTTGCATGTTGAAACTAGATAAAATTTACAACATTAAATTTCTCCTGTACAAAGTATCACGCATGTACTCTAGCCTCTATCGTTGCATTAGTAGAATGTTGAAAGTCTTTTCATTACACATCACAGGTATTTTCCGGAATTTGTTTGATTTTCCCACAAAAAAAATATTTTTTTTCGGTACGATGTCTAAAACATTGAAAATGGGGGTGAGATTGGGTCAAGCAAGAACGATAGTAAATGAAATTCCAAGTCCACTTTTTTGACATTTTACGGTTCCGGGTGTTCTCTTTTTTCATTAAGATGTGTTTATTCTATATTTATACAGCATCTCTGAAACATCAAACAAGTCTACTTGAGTATTCCGTGCATTGAATAACAATACAACGCATTTTGACAACTTCTCAAACCAGCAACTGTGTTTCGTGCGCAGCAACATCGTAAATTTTTATCAAAAGGCTGTTTTTTTTCTAAATTTGATTATTTATCGGTGTTTTCATATTATAGAAACATCTCACGGAAGTACAAATGAGTTGGATCGCTGAAATATTGGGATTATGATGTCAACTTTTGCCTGAAATTTATTGATCGTGGAATGTCGCGTCGAAATTTAACTATTTGCGAAGGTTTAAAATAATCACTGTTTCAGTACACCTTTGGGGAAACTGAATGGGCTTTATAGCAATGGGGATGAGACTTTGAAGACAATTTGAGGGAAAAACCAAGAAAATTTATGTAAAATTGACGATAAATGTTGGGTTTACATATTTTTTCTCATAGCTCTTCAATTTTCAATATAATCTTTCTTTTAAGTGGGTTTATCATACTTGTGAAACATCTTAGATATCTTTTTGTCTTGTTTGCATCGTTTTTTGTCAATATTTTTCAGTTGTGAATGGTTTTGAAATCATATTCTCAAAAACAAGTTATTTCAATTACAGTGACCCAATGTCACCCCCTCTATGGGGTGAGATTGGGTCATTTTTCATTCACTTTGTTGTGCCGCTGTGAATAAATATTTGTCTTTAATTTTTTGAACAGTTGTTAATGTACCATCAAAGTACATACACACCAAATTTGAAGTTTATTGGAGTTGAATTGCGATAGTTATTCAAAAAATAAATCGCACATATCCCTTTTTGACCCATTGTCACCCCCAACGACGGTATTAAAAAAGACTAACCGAAATCAAAATTCAAACGTACCATTTACCTTTCCTTCCAGTGCATATCTGGTTTATTCGGCGGAGTGAGTGAAGCTCGGTATCTCACTCCATAAACCACGATCACGTTGTCCAACATCGAAACGACTGACCAACACAACCAGCAGTGGCTCCACAATTATGGACCCAGACCCGGGGAGGCCAGTGTGGCATGTGCATCCCACATGTTAGCAAATCCCATTTCCAAACTTTAAGGGACCACTCTAGTGGCACCCCACAAAGAAAATAGCAAACGTTTTACAATGCCATCGAACTGATTTATGCGGCGAACGAATATGAGCCCATAAAGCAGTTCGATGACTTAAAGCCTGACCCGGCAAAAAATAGGCTGGGATCATATTACATTCTGAACACGCAAACAGCGTGTGGTCGTCAAGCGCAATTCGGTTTGGCGCAATTAGCCTTCTCCGTATCTCTCTCTCTCTGAGCATTCTCTTTTTCGGTGTCGATCACTGATTGGTGATCAAATACATAACAATACATAAGTGCTTTCAAGTGTCTCCGAACTAAATAAGTGTCAGAATAATTTTGGATAACTGAATAAATCAATTCTGTCTTGACCCTCAAACCGAGAGGTTCGTTTGCCATTTTAATTATCGAGGATGATGACAACCAAAAAGGAGATTTTCTCTACATGGCTACCAAAGTGACAGGCTACCAAAGTGAAAAAGTGTGAAAAACAGTTGTGAAGATTTTGAAGTGAAGATTTTGCACCATGACGGTGACATCGATCTTAATTATAATGCTAGCATTAATTTTGATGTGCGCAACAGTGGCATTAATGCAGCAAGTAATCACCGAGTGGGCTAAAGGAATGGAAAAGGCACAATTTGCCATATTAACGAACTAACTGAAGTGAAATAAAACGGACAAGGAGCGTTAGAACAGTGTAGTTTGAGTGAATCAGCAACATGGGCACTACGGAGTCCAAGAACACGGAAAATAAAGGTGACCCACAGGTCCAAGTACTCAATAGATTAGAAGTACACGAAAGTTTACACCAGAAAAACGATATTAAACTGAACATTATTCTAATACTAGTAGTACTACAACTACTAATCATGTTTTACCGCATGTATAAGGAACATTCACGGAAGCAAGCTTTAAAAGCTGCGAAGAGTGTGTCGGCTTTAAATAAACTAAGTGAGGTTTAAAAAAAAAAAAAAAGTACAAACAGTGTCGAACTCGAAAAACGGTCAGTTTTTTTTTTCAGGCATCTATCTCGCCTCTAAGAGATAAACAGTGGGGCAGTAGCCCATAATAAAGAAAGTAGCCGAATCTAACATGATGAATGAACGCGAGACCCTTGCCTGAGGCCGGCAACAGTAGCAGCGAATAGCAGCAGAAAAGTGAATCATCATTAAAAGCGAGCGTAGAGGAGTGCGCCTCCGCCGCAAGGAACAGCAATCGAACCAGAATTCAGCGTCGAGGAGTGCGCCTCCGCTAAACGGGTGGAATGGTTGTAAGATAAGTAAAGGATTTGTTTTTACTTTTAATGTTTATAGATATAAGATTAGCAAAATATTAATGATACAGCTTGAAGAGGATGTTGGTCAGTTGATTAGACTTGCCAATAATCTAAAAAAGTCCATAAATACGAATTATAGAACCGAAACTCTTCAAGCAAAATTTAAATATGCTCATGAACTCTACGCCGATGTTGAACAAAGACTTATAGAGTTCGAAGAGGAAATATCGTTAACAAATTTGAACTTTCTGATTAAATCTTCAAGACAAGCATATTTTGAAATAACCGAAATAATAAAACGGAAAATAAAAGTAAACGACGCGAAATCAGGAGTCATAAATATCACGACAATGGCGACTCCTAAAGTCGATCTGAAATTGGGCACAGCCCTAGTGCAAATTTACGACGGCACATCAGAACATTTAACAACTTTTCTGGACGCAGTGAGGTTGTTTCACTCAAACGTAGAGGAAACATTTGCGGGGGCAACCCCTGCCCAGAAAAATGCTGCCGAAGCCACGGTGGTGCGGTTCGTAAGAACTCGTTTAACCGGCAAAGCTCGTCAGGCCGCGAATGAAAATCAAACCCTTAACGAAACTCTAGACGCTGTTAAAAATCACTGCATGTCAAAAATAACAGCAGAAAACCTCATAGCTAAACTCGCTGCAATTAAACAAACGGACAACGTGACTGACTTTTGTGAACAAGTCGACAAAATTATCGCGCAGCTAAAATCGGTGTATTTGGGTGACAACATACCTGAAGCTACAGCACAGAAGATGGCCACTAAACATGGCGTAGATGCTCTCATCAGGGGCACTAAGAACAATGAAGCACGCATTGTTCTTAAAGCAGGCAATTTTACCAATATTAATGATGCAATTCAGAAATTGCAAGAAAATGCACAATCCAGCCCAATTACTGGAGAAACAAGTCAAAATATCACTCGAATAATGTGGACATCAAGAGATGGAGCTCGAGGTCGTGCTCGAGCCCACCAAACGCAAAATAATCGCGGCAGATGTCAACAGCACAACAGTGGAAATTTCCATCAGTACAACCATGGAAATTTTGGTCACAATCGCGGAAGTTTCCGTCAAAGTAGAGGATATCAGCGATATCCACATCAAAGAGGAGGTTGGTCAAGTCGTGGAAATTCATTTCCAAATCGTGGATTTCCTTTATCAAATCATGGAATGTTTATTGCCCAAAGTGGAAATGAGGGATATCAACAACAACTGCCAAGTTTTCAGCAGCAAATACCCCCTTTAGTATCGCCCGTGAACTATCAGCAGCCACAACGCCCTTTAGGGGTACAATCAATACAGCAACACCCTTTAGGGGTAACGTTCGGGCAGCATACGCAATAAATGTAGCTGCCTCGAATTTCGTATGTATTAATATTGATGCATCAGAAACACCGTGCATCTTCATGGTGGACAGTGGATCTGATATATCAGTCTTAAAAGCAAACAAAGTTAAACCAAGCCAAATTTATCGACCAACGAACAAATGCAACGTAATCGGTATAGGGAATGGAACAACATCCACTCTAGGAGACACTTTAGTGCAAATCAAAATTTATAACCAAAATTTAGCCCAAAATTTCCACATCGTGGACGAAAATTTCCCAATTCCTACCGATGGAATTCTCGGTAGAGATTTCCTTGCAGGTTGGAAATGCAATATTGATTATACTACCTGGATATTGTCAATCAGAACTTCAGAAAACACCCTCGAAATTCCTATAACCAATCACCTGAGAGGTAAATACTTTATTCCACCACGATGCGAAGTATTAAAACGACTGCATTTTGGCAATATTGAGGATAGCGTTACCATAGCACAGGAAATTCAACATGGAGTTTTCTGTGCTAATGGCATAATTAGCACAAATTACCCTTATGTTAAAATCATGAACACTTTAGATGAAACGGTGCAAATTCCAAATGATTTTATACCAAAACTAGTACCAATCTCAAATTACGAAGTATTTAATATAAATAAATCAGCAAACAATACTCACAGGAAGCAAGCACTATTAAATGAATTGAAATTGAACGTAACTGATACAAAACTCAAAGGCAAGCTCGAAAATCTTTTTGAAGAGTTCAGTGATGTTTTCGCATTGACCGACGACGAACTGACAGAAAATAATTTTTACAAGCAAACGATACATCTAAATGATCCGAGTCCCACGTATATTAAAAATTACAGGATTCCGGAAGCACAAAAGCATGAGATGGAAATTCAAGTCCGAAATATGCTGAAAAATAAAATAATTCAAAACTCAGTTTCCCCGTACAATAACCCAATACTTCTAGTACCGAAAAAGTCCGCTACGGGCGATAAAACTTGGCGCCTAGTAGTGGATTTTCGCCAATTAAATAAAAAAATAAGCCCAGATAAGTTTCCATTGCCAAGGATAGATGAAATCTTAGACCAACTAGGACGAGCGAAGTATTTTTCGACGCTCGACCTTAAATCTGGATTTCATCAAATCCCGTTAAGTGAAGAAAGCAAAAAATATACAGCTTTCTCATCGAATTCAGGGCACTATGAATTTAACCGATTGCCATTCGGGCTGAATATTAGCCCGAATAGCTTCCAAAGGATGATGACGATTGCATTAAGCGGTCTTCCTCCCGAAACTGCATTCCTATATATCGATGACATCATTGTCATCGGGTGCTCAATAAATCACCATATTGCCAATCTTAAAGAAGTTTTTCAACGTTTGAGGAAATACAACCTCAAACTTAACCCTCACAAGTGCAATTTTTTTAAAGCAGATGTTACCTATTTAGGCCATCATATATCCGCAAGCGGAATACAACCTGACAAAAATAAATACACAGTCATTAAGAATTTTCCTGTACCAACGAATACAGACGAAACTCGTCGATTCGTTGCTTTTTGTAATTATTATCGTCGTTTTATACCAAACTTTGCTCTTATTACAAACCCGCTCAATGTACTTCTAAGAAAAAACGTACCATTTCAGTGGAGTGATGCTTGTCAACAAGCATTTGACTCCCTTAAACGGTCTTTACTATCACCAAATATCCTAAAATTTCCCGACTTTAGAAAAGAATTTATTTTAACTACAGACGCCTCAAATGTAGCCTGTGGAGCAGTTCTTGCTCAGCTACATGATGGTGTTGAACTACCTATTTCATTCGCCAGTAAAGCTTTTACAAAAGGCGAATCCAACAAATCTACAATCGAACAGGAGTTGACCGCAATCCATTGGGCGGTTCAACATTTTCGACCATACCTTTACGGTCGTAAGTTTAAAATAAGAACGGACCATAGGCCTCTTGTTTACCTATTCTCAATGAAGGAACCTTCTTCCAAACTCACCCGAATGCGACTGGATTTGGAGGAATTTGACTTCGAAGTGGAATATATAAAAGGAAGGTCTAACGTAGTATCAGATGCCCTTTCGAGAATTCAAATTTGTACTGAATCTCTCAAACAGATGTATGTAGTAACACGATCCATACATAAAAGGCAAAACAGCGTTACACATCCTAACGTTCAGTCACAAAAGCCTGATCAACTTTTTGTGTACGAAACAGTTAGTAATGAGGAAGCTTTTGTTCTGCCGAAATTAAGTTTTGTACATAATATCGATAATTCACTAGATATAGTAATTTTTAATAAAAATTATACTAAGGGAACGGCCTTCGGGCTGAAAATCCAAAGTAATAACGACAATATAAATAAAATAGTAACAATACAAACAATAATGAAGGAAATTGAAAAGGGGGCCCCAAAAATAACAAATAAAAGAAACAATTCATACATGCTAGCGATCGCAACAAACGATCTTATATTCAAATACATTGATATTCAAAAATTTAAACAAATCGGTAATGATATTCTAAGGAATACGACCATATTATTATTCGAAAAACCTAGGCTTTTGACAAGTCAAGAACAGGTAAATAATGTACTAAACAAGTTTCATAACGCGCCCACAGGAGGACACCTAGGTATTAACCGGTTATACCGAAAAGTGAAATCCATGTACACGTGGCAGAATATGAAAGAAACCATATCAAACTACGTCAAATCTTGCGTAGAATGTAAGCTTAATAAAAATTTTCCTTCAATTAAATCTAAATTAGTAATTACATCAACACCAGTCAAACCTTTCGATGTTCTGTCGATAGACACTGTCGGACCATTTTCACTTACTGAGAATGGAAATCGTTACGCTGTAACTATGCAGTGTGATTTTACTAAATTCGTAATAATCGTTCCGATACCAGATAAATCTTCATACACAATAGCGAAAGCAGTTGTCCAACATTGCATTTTAAACTTCGGACCCATGAAAAGTATAAAAACCGATCAAGGAACGGAGTATAAAGGAGTGTTTGACGAAATATGTAAGCTACTAAATATAAACCATACATGTTCTACCGCATATCATCCACAGACGATAGGAGCATTAGAAAGAAACCATAGGTGTTTAAACGAATACCTACGGATTTTCTCTAATGAATCCAAATCAGATTGGGATGAATGGATACCACATTACTGTTTTTCATATAATACTACACCGAGTGCAGACCATGAATACACACCCTTTGAGCTCATTTTTGGAAGAAAGTGCAATGACATACAATTTTTGGCAACCCAAAAAATTGATCCACTTTATAACCATGATTCATACAATCACGAACTAAGATATAGATTACAGATTGCTCATTCAAAAGTTTTGCAGAAAATAGTAAAAAGTAAAACACTAAGGACAAATCGAATGAACGAAAACATTAAAACTACACCAATAAATATAGGAGATTTAGTATTCTTAAAATCCGAAAACAACTACAAATTAGATCAGGTACATTCAGGACCTTATAAAATAATAAAGCTAACCGATTCAAACGCAATCATACAAAAAGATAAGAAAACAGTTGAGGTACATAAATCTAGGTTACTAAAATTATAAAAAAATATATGCTGAAGCTTTTCCAAAGGGGGAAGGGAAGGATTCATAGAAAACATACATACATATAGACATGAATACAACATACATTGATACATCCAAACAAATAGCGAAAAGTTACAATTTTATAAAATAGAGAGGACTCGATAAAAAGAGGAAATGAAAAATTATACATCCAATTTTGTGAGAGACACTTGAAATCATCTACAACCAATCACTTTCCGTTAGGGGGATGGTGTGGCATGTGCATCCCACATGTTAGCAAATCCCATTTCCAAACTTTAAGGGACCACTCTAGTGGCACCCCACAAAGAAAATAGCAAACGTTTTACAATGCCATCGAACTGATTTATGCGGCGAACGAATATGAGCCCATAAAGCAGTTCGATGACTTAAAGCCTGACCCGGCAAAAAATAGGCTGGGATCATATTACATTCTGAACACGCAAACAGCGTGTGGTCGTCAAGCGCAATTCGGTTTGGCGCAATTAGCCTTCTCCGTATCTCTCTCTCTCTGAGCATTCTCTTTTTCGGTGTCGATCACTGATTGGTGATCAAATACATAACAATACATAAGTGCTTTCAAGTGTCTCCGAACTAAATAAGTGTCAGAATAATTTTGGATAACTGAATAAATCAATTCTGTCTTGACCCTCAAACCGAGAGGTTCGTTTGCCATTTTAATTATCGAGGATGATGACAACCAAAAAGGAGATTTTCTCTACACCAGAGCGCAGAGTAGATGTAGATGAGTAGATACCACCGGCGACGGACGACCGGTCAGTTATCCAGCCGAAGTAGAGCAGCAATGGCAGCTAGTTTACCGCAGCAGATCCATCGGAGTAGAAGCAGCATCATTTGAATAAACGTTGGACCGTCCGTCCCTGAGACCGAGAGGGAAAGCAAGGAAAAATCGGTAAGACCACAGCAGTTTGCTGTGTAGCTCTCGAGTGGTATCATACGATGGGGCGAAGGGCTGGGCGATGGGATGGCTGTTGTTTTGGAGGTAGATCGGATTTAGTTTATGGTTTTGCTACCGTCCATCGTCGTCACTCCATCAGGCAGGCAGGTCTCCGGTCTGGTCCGGTGCTCGCTCAGGTTGCTTCCAGGAAAGGGTGGATAGCGATGATGAGGATGATGGAGTTGATAATATGAATCGGTACGTGTATGCAAATGTGTTTTACGTGTTCTCATCAATGGGATTTGTGCAGCAGCAGCGAGCTAGCTGGAAGAAGGAATGGGCATTGGACAGTAGGTACAGGAAAGTTTCTTGGTACGAGTTGACCGGTCGACCTATACCTGTCGGAAAACGGATTACCGTTTATGATAGGATGTGTTATACTCTTGGTTATACTTTTGTGGAAAATTCGAAAGGGGGCCAACAAAATTGTATATCTTTTTTTGTCTGTTTTTAGTAATGCTTTCACTCTCAACCAATGACATGCAGAAAAATACGACCTGGAACATGAAAAGTAACACGGTGTAATGAAGCACACATATTATCCTTGAAATAGTATTATGCTCCGTGCTAATTGTTGAAAAAATACATTAAATTTGAATACTATTATAAATTCTAATAAAACCCTCTTCCCTGGAAGTCGTTTTCATGATTTGGAAACTCCGCGTTTACAGCACCTCTGCGAAGTGAACGAACAGTGACTAATGAAATTAGCTTCGCATTTGAAGCCAGCCAAAGTAACAAACTCGGCCTAGGATGGAAAGCCGGGAGGCGAAGCCAGTTTCCACACCGAAACAAGTTCACTTTAGTTGTTTGGAATTAATTCGTCACACCATTTCTTGACAGCCGACGACCATGGCCGTAGATACACGGTTTCCGATAGGGTCGACTCGAGATGCGAAGGCCAACCTCCTTCAGACCGAATGATCGTGCTGTGTGAGCTCTGAACGCCATAGGGGGGCTTCCCGGCTTTAGGATCACAGCCGCGACCACAACAACCAGAGGAGATCGAGGAACAGTAGTTCCATATGTTCTACAAAGCGGTCATATACCATCTTACAAACTTCGGAAAGAAATTACTATAAAAAACTGAAAAAATCAATAATGTTTTGATTATTATAATCACTCTCTTGATTGTCGTCGTAGATATCACTTCGAAAATCTTGGTTAAAAATTCCTTCACATAGAGCAATGCTACGTTCAATCAGACTAGAGCTGATATTACGTAATATATAGTGGGGGACCAGGGGCCTTCCTTAGCCGAGTGGTTAGAGTCCGCGGCTACAAAGCAAAGCCATGCTGAAGGTGTCTGGGTTCGATTCCCGGTCGGTCCAGGATCTTTTCGTAATGGAAATTTCCTTGACTTCCCTGGGCATAAAGTATCATCGTACCTGCCGCACGATATTCGAATGCGAAAATGGCAACTTTGGCAAAGAAAGCTCTCAGTTAACAACTGTGGAATTGCTCATTGAACACTAAGCTGAGAAGCAGGTTTTGTCCCTGTGAGGACGTAATGCCAAGAAGAAGAAAAAGATAGTGGGGGACCGAAATCTCTTGTAAAAAGTATGACGTTTGATATCAAGATAGCCTTCTTCTTCTTTCTGGCGTTACGTCCCCACTGGGACAGAGCCTGCTTCTCAGCTTAGTGTTCTTATGAGCACTTCCACAGTTATTAACCGAGAGCTTACTGGGCCAATGACACATTCCACGCACATCTACGCCAAGATATCAAAAATTCAAACTCTGAAATATTTCCAAAGCTATGCAGAACATGAAAGACAATATGTTGAATTGTATAAAAAAACATAAATTTGATTGAAAATACAGTGAAAAACATACCTGAAAAGTTATATAAAGTTTATATAATTTATTGGTGAGAAAGTGAGACATTAAACAACTTTTTTTATAAAAGCCCTGTATCATAGTTTATCAAGTGTAATATGATTGTCTTATCCGTTAACTAGAAGGGTATTAGATGACATTGTTATGTGCGGGTTCAGTTTTTTCAAACGAATTATTGGTTCTTTGAAAACGTATTTTTTTCAAATAGTCACATTTTTATGGTGTTGCGTTACGAAAATTGCCTTATTTTTGATATTGTAAAATAAATACTTCTTATAGAACTCTTATATTTTGGATTCTCTTCCTACTCGTCAAGATACGTGTTTCCATAAAAAAAGATTTAAAATCGGACCATTCTTCGAAAAGTTACACTAGGTGCAATGTTTTGGTGTCGCGTTACGTTAATTTTAACCGTAAATTTTCAGGATGAAACTACAAATTTCAAAATGCTCGTTCTCAGCAATGCTACAACCGATTTTCGAAATTTTTGATTTTTAGTGGATGGGAATAGTTATACTAGCTTTCAGCGTTGGAGCCACCCCACTAAAACCCTCCCCGTTTTTGTAAAATGTGGGTGTTTCTGTTCTCTCTTGTTTTTCACTCAAATCTGATCAAGTAGCTCTGATTTTTAATGAATTCGTTGGCTAGTGACCCAAATCTTATCAGACAGGTGCCGTTTAGTGCAGGAATAGTCTCTCACATGTTGTGGAATACTTGACTTCGATAGTAAACAACGTGGTTCTCCAGCGGATAATCCGGATTATCCGTAAAAATGGTCAATTCATGAAAATAATCCAAGACAGTTTTTTTTTTTTGCAAACTCATCAGAACTCCTTATTATAAAACGCAATAGGTTATTTGAATTGTTCATGGACCTAGGTGGTCACAATAATGGCCTCTGGAATATCCGGAACATCCGTAAAAATGTTCATTTCGTGCAAATCATCCTAGATCACTGCGCTTTTTTTTTCAAAACATATCAGAAATCAATTATTAAACATAACGGATGATTGGAATTGGCCACTATAAAGCTCTTAGGAGGATCTGGAGCAACCGTAAATAATGGTCATCTCGTAAAAATCAAGTTGAAAACGTAGTTTTTTTTTTCAAATCTTCTGGATGTCTTGTCATGACATTTATCTTTGTTGACATTCATCCTTTACGTTGTATAATAATGAATTTGATTAATTTTGCAATAAACTTCGGTAATCAAGGTGATCTTTAATTTCAATACAAATTATACTTCTTCTTCTTCTTCCTGGCGTTACGTCCTCACTTGGACAAAGCCTGCTTCTCAGTTTAGTGTTCTTATGAGCACTGCCACAGTTATTAACTGAGAGCTTTCTTTGCTAAAGTTGCCATTTTCACATTCGTATATCGTGTGGTAGGTACGATTATACTCTATGCCCAGGGAGGTCAAGGAAATTTCCTTTACGAAAAGATCATGAACCGACCGGGAATCGAACCCAGACACCTTCAGCATGGCTTTGCTTTGTAGTCGCGGACTCTAATCACTCGGCTAAGAAAGGCCCCCAATTATACGTGTATTACAAATTTTATAAGTTCTATAATTATGATTTTTTATGTGTTAAGAAAACGCACAGTGGTCTAGGATTATTTTTTACGCCCAGTTTTTCGGATCTTTCCAAGGGAGTTGTAGTTGTCCATGGGCAGTCCTGATTGGATGATTTTTATGAATATTGCGGATTTTCCACTGATCCATGTTGTTTACCATTGAAGCCTAGCAGTCCCCAAGATGTGTGAGGCTATCTTTTCACTGACCGGCACCTTTCTGATAAGATTTGGGTCGCATCTTAAAACCAGACCTAAAACCAAAGCTATTTGATTAGCTTTGTGCAAAAAAGAAAAAAAATAAACATAGGTATTTACCTCTCACAAAAACGTGAAAGGTTTCAGAAGAATTGCGCCAATGCTTAAATCTGGTACAACTATTTCCTTTCAATGAAAGCTCAAACAATCGGTTGAATAATTGAGGAACTGAATTTTATGAGTTAAAATGTATTCACAATTTCGCCTAATAATTTGATTTAATAACTGTACAGTAGCTCAACATATTTTTCGTCCGATCATTAAGAAGCTTTTATGGTCGTCTACAAATTTCTGAAATAATATTCTTAAAATAATTTGTTGAATCTTTTTCATAATTTTACCCATTTATCAGATCCATTAACTCCACTGTGTTATTGAATTTCGGGTAGTTACGACACGACAACCATAAACGTCTGCTTGTCGACTTGGCCGAAGGTTTACATAATTTCATTTTCAATTTCAATCATTCTAACATGTATCAAAGCTCAAGATTATTCGCGCCGCCATTGGAAAGCACTGTACCGGAAACATTTTTAATAAATCATTCTTAAGAAATATCTAAATATAACTGCAAAGAATTTAGTCAAATTTATATAGTGACTACATCTACGCTTTTACAAAGCACGACATTCTCAAAGGGTTTCACAGAAACATTAAATAAATTTTAACCAGTGTCGGATCAAATTACCCCACTGTGAGGCAGAATGTCGAATGTATTAAACAAATAACAATACTAGATATACATTTTTTCTGAAACCTGAAAGCAACATTACCGATTTTATCAATAAAAATAAAAAATGCTCTTTGCGTAACGCGACACCATTTGCAGAACCCTGTTGGAAGATAAACGTAACGCAGCGCTCATAAAATGAAATCAATGATTTCTGCAATTATTCAATATTTTCTTCCAATTCGAAGTCACACTCTGATTCTTATCAATACATAGAAGGATTTCCTAGAACAAACCCGGATTGTAAAAATTATAGCAGAGCAGATATAGGCGATTATAGAGTGATGTTTGAAAAAGTGCATTTCAGCGATGGTGTCGCGTTACGAAATGCAACTGCTTTTAGTTACCATATACACAATATTATGTTTAAAAATGAATGTCACAACATCAAGTACACTGCCCATACTCGCAATACAGTCCCATTAGGAAAATCATGATGTCGCGAAAAACGCTTCTAAACATAAAACCAACATTTTCGTTTTGCCGCTGCTGGCAGTAGTAAATGCTGGTGGCATTGCTCAATATACTATCATTGCAATGTGCCAAAACCGTAAACAATTAAAATTTAGTAAAAGTGATTGTTTTTTCCCTATCAAAATTAGTGGAATTGCAGATGGGACTCGTTATCCGAGTATTTTTCTCACTAAACGCTTGAATACCCGCATACCAGTCCCATTACTTGGGATTCGCTTACTTTGTTATCTTGCACCTTGACACATTGTTGTTCAAGTTTACAACCGTGTACTATGTACTTTTTGTTTTGCAGCTTTCAGTTATCAACTATTTTTCAATAGTAACAATGTTGAAGTTCTTAAGTTGAACAGTGGTGATAATGTATGAGAAAATGGTGAAGATTTTCCTGAGTTCAAATTAACTGTTACGGTCGGCTCTATGGAAGGCTTGCTGAAATCGCAGCACATGACGGGTGGAGGATTTAAAAAATATCAAAGAAACATGAGTCTAACATGCTTTGGGCAACTTGATGAAGGTAAATGGCGATTCGCAAGATATAGATAATCCTGATGCGTGCATTTGGTGTTGCAGACCTTAGCTTGACCATGTGAACACTGTCGATAGTGCTAGCGACGATGTGCGTAATCTAGCGGCGGCCAAACAAGCTCCTCACTCCTCGCTGTTGGATTTCAGCCTGCCGGAGATTCTGATTATGATAGGCCGCAGGACGATTGTGAATGGAGCAGTGAAATAGTCTCAGGAAAACTATTTTGCTTTACTTTTGTTTACAGGCAGATGTGGTGTTACCTGAGAGAGACTCGCGAAGAGGAAAAATATCAACGTCATATGCGGCCCAGTTTCCCCTCTCACGAAACGTCAAATGCAGCCAACCGTTTTTATAGCTGAAAAAGTGAAAAGTATTGTGTTCAAAGTAAACTGTTATTAAAAACCTCAGTCAGCGGAGCAGTTTTTTCCAAAGTTGCTGATAAATCTAAGCAGAAGATTAATTATTTCTAATGTCTACTACGTTTGCTGGCATGAAATTTCACTCAAACGGCTATTTATGATTCGATGTGATGCAAACTCAATCATTTTTCGCTAAGAGGTTCATGTGATGGTTTGAACGGCTTGCGCATAATTGGTATAAACACAAAGTGGAATAAGAAAAAAACTCAGCAATCACAGAAAAAGAAGACCGTCTTCGCGAGTCTCGTCTCAGGGTGTTACTATTGATCGAAAAACAAAAAAGTCGTTGTGGTAAAACCTTTTTAAACAAAAATAAGAGTTTCATTGGATTATAGATAATTTATACCTCCCTGATTTGTTTAATTGTTTCTATAAGGAAATGAAAATCCCTATGCAAGCTTTCAGAAATCATCATAGGAATAGGTATACTTTAATTTCTTCATAATCATCGAATGGGACTGATATGCGGGTACTATCAATATGGGACGCACATGGTTTGATATTTTTTTCACATTTCGTCCATACAAAGTTATAATTTGGAGCATGATTTTAGAAAATACACTTAAAATGAATACTATTCATGGAGCTAACTCAAAAGTGGCAAAAAATCAAATGGGACTGTTATACGAGTATGGGCAGTACATTTAATATGCAAAATATAAAGGCTGTTTAATCACATGGTCACAAGGCATTTTTCCAAGAACAGGCCTCATTTGATAATGAAAGTCGGTTCCTCGTGGTGTCGCGTTACGCTGGAATGTGTCCAATGACCATTTTTGCATGTGTATATCGTGTGGCATGTACGAAGATACTCTATGCCCTGGGAAGTCGAGAAAATTTCCAACCCGAAAAGATCCTCGACCGGTGGGATTCGAACCCACGACCCTCAGCTTGGTCATGCTGAATAGCTACGCGTTTACCGCTACGGCTATCTGGGCCCCTCACGTAATATCAGCCCTAGTCTGAATGTAGCATAAACGCGATGTTATTTAGAAAATTTCTATGTGTTTTCGTGTTCAAGAGAGTGGTAAACAAGACAACGTATTTTTCGATTTTGTCCAACGGGCAGTACCACTGTGCAGGGTGAGGAAAATTAATGAAATCCGAAGCCAAGGTGCCGTGGCTAATGAATCCAAAGCGTTGATACGTCGTCGGGGCACGTTGGTCACAGCAAGCAAAGGGGGAAGAAGCTTTAATGGACCAATTGGATGCGCCATCATTGTGAAACGTTCACAGCTATGGAATCGATTGGATGCGGGCGGGCCCAGATAGCCGTAGCGGTAAACGCGCAGCTATTCAGCATGACCATGCTGAGGGTCGTGGGTTCAAATCCCGCTGGTCGAGGATCTTTTCGTAAAGGAAATTTTCTCGATTCCCAGGGCATAGAGTATCTTCGTACCTGCCACACGATATACACATGCAAAAATGGTCAATCGGCAAAGAAAGCTCTCAGTTAATAACTGTGGAAGTGCTCATAAGAACACTAATCTGAGAAGCAGGCTTTGTCCCTGTTGGGACGTAACGCCAGACAGAAGAAGAAGAAGATGCGGGCGGTTCCGACTGCGAGTCGGGCAACGGTTATTGATAGGAAGAACCCGCACACTGGAGGAGGAGGAAGGTCAGTCCACTCGACGGCTGAGAATGCATTCTTAGGAATTCCACCGAACATTTTAGCCGTGGCGAATGGACCGTTTCGAATGGGTGGAGAAAAAAGATTCGTCGCGTATTGATTGAAGGTTAAATAGGATCGGTTGTATTTTCACAGGTTTCTCGGTAGTTTAACAAAGTAAAGAACTGAAAGCTTTCTCAATCTTCGCCCAGCTTCTTCCGGTATGCGTTGATCATGTAGAACGACACATTAGGAATTGCGATCCACACCGCGAACATTCCGGCGGCCATTATGTACACGTGCTGGAAGTCGGGATTACGAAGGGTGAAAGTGTTTGGAAGACTAAGATAGGCTAAAGAAATGCTTACCCGTCTGGGGATTTGATTAGATGTCGGAAACGGGATGACGGCACCGTTGACTTTATGGTAGGACATCTGGCGAATTGTTCCTCCGAAGCGGAAGATTTTCCTGGTGACAGTAGGAACGAACATGTTCGGGAAAACTTGTGCAGCCACGACTTGTGAGAGAAATGGACGATACAATAATGCAAAGCTTACTACGACCGTTAATATGAACCCTCTATTTCAGTGATCGAGAAACTGCAACCCGCGGCCGCATGTGGCCCTTTGCTTGATTCTGTTCAGCCCGCTAAACAATTTTGAATTTGAATGCGATGTTTCAAATTTCGAATATTCTCATTGTTGGAATCATTATCAGATATTGTGATATGGAACATATGCATTGAATTTATTCAGAACGTTCATTCATAGTTTCTACCTTAGTTTCAGCAAGTGAAATGAGATTCCCTATATTCAAATGAAGCTCTGAACAACTCAAAGAGCAAATTTTCGCTAGTTTGGGAAGGCTCAGAGATATATATTTTTTATATTTTATTAGCTGATTAATAGCTTTGAAATTCTAAAGAAATTTAAATAGGGTCTCAAATTGTAAAAAAGTCTCAAAGTCTTACAATACAATCCAAGGATATTTCTCTTTGATAAAATTTATTTGTTCATAGATTGTACACAAATTATACTGCATTCTAAATGTCCCATCCATGCTGAAGATTCCTAGGAATCTCTAAATATTTTTCAAATTCAATCATTAGTCTTTTTGTAAGTTTACTGGGTTTGTTCAAAATGTTCAACATACTTCTTCCATGCCTTGCTGCCCGCAATATGATTTGAAAGCACCAAAGAGGCCCGCATAGTAATTTAGATTGAGGATCACTGCTCTACCTCATTCAGTTATCAATGTGGAAATTTCAATGATGCTTTGCACTGCCCATGTTCGCATTGTCGACGGAAGTACCAATATGACCAAATCGCTGCTATGCATTCTTTAACCAATAATACACTCATTGGGCATGCAAACAGCACTCATTTGTTCTAAAATATTATTATATATTCTAAAGAATTGAAAAGTGCAAATAGATGGGCATGAGCACATACCTTGTAACCTCAATTTACACACTAGATCGGGGGTGCGCAAATTGAGCTGGTGCGTAAATTGAATCAGTGCGTAAAACGAGGGAGCTCAGTTCATAAAACAAGGTTTTGTCAATTTATCATTTCTATGTAGAAGAATGTCTCACAATACTGGACCCTAGAAGATTGTTATATTTTTAAGAAGCGTTTTCAGTGTCAGATTCAAGATTTGGTAATTGAGTAAGTACAACATGTGTTCTAGTTCATCCAAAAACTTCCTGGAATATATACCTGCAATGTACAGGCATATTTAGCGATTCTTTGATGTTTTTTTGATATGGCACAGGCCCTTATCCATTCATAGTAGTAAAATGAGTATTTTTATAATTTGTGCCGATGTCCTAGGTCCTCCAAGAACTCCATTGAATATAGGCCTTGGGATCTACGACCGTTATAAGAGATTAGAGGTTACTTTTCAATTACTCCACAGGCCCCTAACCATTCATGTGAGTAAACGGTGTATTGTAATAATTTGTGCGGATGTCCTCCAAGGATTCCATTGAATATAGGCCTTGGGATCTTCGTCCGTAATAAGAGATTAGAGGTTAGTTTTCAAATACTCCACAGGCCCCTAACCATTCATGTGAGTAAACGGTGTATTGTAATAATGTGTATGGATTTTCTAGGTCCTCCAAGATCTATATCGAATATAGGTCTTAGGATCTACAAGCGTAACCAATTATCAATAGATGCTTTTTTGATATGGCACAGGCCCTTATCTATATGTAGCAGCAAAATGAGTATTGTAATAATTTTTACCGATATCCTAGGTCCTCCAAAGACTTCATTGAATAGAGGCCTTTGAATCTACAAACGTGATCAATGGTCTATAGGTAGTTTTTTTATATGGCACAGTCTCTTAACCATTCATTTAAGTCAACGGAATATTTTATTGATTAAAACGGATGGTTTTGGTGCTCCAAGGACTCCATTAAATAAAAGCCTTTGGATCTACGGCCATAATAAGTGATTATAAAGACGTCGTGCCCGTTCCAAAAATACCCATATTGTATGGGTTTCCAACGATTTTCCCAAACCAGAGGTCGCCATCTTGGATTTCAAAATGGCGTCGGACATCGATTTTTGTCATCCCCTAGACGTGCCCGTTCCAAAAATACCCATATTGTATGGGTGTCCTACGATTCTCCCAAACCAGAGGTCGCCATCTTGGATTTCAAAATGGCGTCGAACATCGATTTTCGTCATCCCCTAGTCGTGCCCGTTCCAAAAATACCCATATTGTATGGGTTTCCAACGATTTTCCCAAACCAGAGGTAACCATCTTGGATTTCAAAATGGCGTCGGACATCGATTTTCGTCATCCCCTAGTCGTACCCGTTCCAAAAATACCCATATTGTATGGATTTCCAACGATTTTCCCAAACCAGGGTCGCCATCTTGGATTCCAAAATGGCGTCGGACATCGATTTTTGTCATTCCCTCGTCGTGCCCGTTCCAAAAATACCCATATTGTATGGGTTTTCAACGGTTTTCCCAAACCGGAGGTCAATGATTTCCCACAGAATTGTCAAAACTCAATTTACGCACTGCGTAAAAAAAGTGACTTAAATTGAGTTTACTTTGTAAAAAAAGTGACTTAAATTGAGGTAGCGTAAAAAAAGACTTCGTAAATTGAGGTATTAGTGTATATCGATTTATCCGTACAAATTTTCAGCTCACTTTATAAGTAATTATCCGAACTTCAGTTCACAAAAAACATGTGAACTTCAGTCTACAACGAAATTTCATCTCGCTATGATACCCCAAGAGCCCGATAGGAATTATCAGGTGATCGTTAAGAATCCAGAGATCCGCTAGTACACTAAAGTAGTTCGCTAGGAATCTACAGGATCTTGCTTAGACCTCTCAGGATATTGCTTAGGATTCAGATAGTAATTGACAACTACACAAGAATTTAACGGACATTCTAAGATCACGCTGCAATATTGCTGAAAATTCTCAAATCTCCAATGGAAATTCTCCAAATTATGGTAATTCCCGGAAACTTCTTGAAACTTATTCAGAATCATCAAGATTTTACCAGAAATTTTCAAAATACCACTTGAAATCCATGGTATTCGGCTAGAAACTCTCAGGACGACTTTGAAATCTTGGCAGTGAACAGAGAATAGATAGATGTCACGCAGCTACCAAAATAACTAACTACTCAATTTCCGGAACACGCAAGAAACCTCTAATGTCCGATATGAATACCCAGATTTTGCTGAGTATCCTCAAGAATCCGCTCTGAAAATTCTCAGAAAATAAACTATTAGTCTGCGACATATATTTTTTGATAATGGGATTGCCGTTTTACGCATATTTATCCCGCAATTCATAACATTGGGACAAGAAGGCATAGAAGGGCTGTGTATTTAATTAAGCCGTAATACGCAACTCCGTTTTTGGACGGTGTACCATTTGGGAATTTTATATGTAACTTCGAAATCAAAATGATTTAAGTTATACAAGCTTATTAAGAAAAGTTTTATCTCTAACAACTGAAAGTTTAACTCTTTTCTAAATGGAGTTCCTAGAACAATTCCTAGCTAGTGGGGTGCGGTCAGCACCGGGTCCCGAGCTGATAGGAGCCCCAAAATCGCGGTAAGAATTTATCATTGAAATAAATATTTGAAATAGCTTGTTAGAAACTTATCTAGGACCCCAAAAGCAAAATGCACATGGCAAGATAACCTAAATCGGTGATATACAGGAGGCCCTTGAACATCCTTGGTCATTCAGGTGGGCTAGGGCCCCATCAGAACCATTGCATTGGGACCCCACATTTTAGAAACCATTACAACAATTAGTTTTGTAAGCTATATTAACGTAAACTAGTGTTGCCTCCTTATGGCTAATTACGGCTTTGAGGTAGACTCGGCGTCAAATGTTAAAGATGTAGAATCTGAACATCGGTCTTGGATTCATAAATGATTTCTTCGTAAAATTTGATTTTCAAACATTTACCCAGGTTAGTAGGCCTTGTCATTTTATGCGATCTGAACCGAGCAGGTTTCAATATCAATTTTAACTCTTGAGATATTTTCAAAAGCCCGAATTTTGATTTTTTATCAATTAATCAATCAATTAATCCTTTTGAGATAACTTCAAGTATTTCTCCTGTGTGTCTGCAATGGATTATAAAAATGATTACTTCTGGCACTTCGCCTAAGAAATTGAGTTAAGACGCGCTTTAATGACGTGTTTTCCCAAACAATCTCCAGTGATTTATGAAATTTCTCATAAATTGAGATTCTATAAGGTATTTTTTCAATCATCCAATAATTCTCACCAACATTTATCCTAATTTAACCTCCGTTGACCTTCAGCACCTTATCAAGAAATTTCGTCTGATAATTTATTTCAGATGTTGCCATGGATATTATTAACAATTTGGGATTCAATATATACAGAGCATCATCTACATCTTCATTGAACAATGGATCATTAAAATAACCAAAACGGCCGCTATGGAAAGCATAGATAGAGCCACCGTAGCCTTGTGTGTTTGACGGAACAGCAATGCTGTCACAATGTAAAATCCCATAGATAGTGGTGCCATTGTTTTGATGCGG
Organism: Aedes aegypti; assembly: GCF_002204515.2. Taxonomy (NCBI): domain Eukaryota; kingdom Metazoa; phylum Arthropoda; class Insecta; order Diptera; family Culicidae; genus Aedes; species Aedes aegypti. The sequence continues at coordinate 325,787,426 of NC_035109.1, forward strand.
TGAGCACTTGCAAAAACTACCTTCAATGATCCATTGCAAAGCACTTATTTATTGATATTTAATTAATACTTTCATGATCTATTTCTATCAGTGCTAACATTACCAATTACTCCAGGAAATTTGTATGTAGAGCGTTTTTATAGTAATTCCTGAAAGAATGAGTTTGGACGAAAGCCGTTTCAATAAGCCTAGTTATGGATGAAAATTGCTATCTAATTTCACATATGTTATTAATGTATTACCTTGGATGAGATAAGAGGTATAAAATCAGAGAAAAATGACAAAAAATTGCTCCTGAAATATCATAATAATATAAATTCAGTTATATAAATAACAAACGAATAACTCCTAGTTATTGATTTGTTATACAAAGAACTACCTTCAGCATCATCAGGTTTATTCAAGAGCAAATATATGTGGGACTATCTTGAGCATCCCCATATGATCCACCAGTTCCACACAGCACCCGAACATCACCCCGCGAGGAGAAGCATACGAAAATAGTGTCAGTATCTGAAAGTGAGAGCCATCGTTCGGTCACGTTGTTACTGAATATACAATTTGAATTCGATCTCGGTCTTTAAAAGTTTTTCGATATCCGAAGTTGTCGTCCGAAACGCGTATCCCTTCTTTTCGCGCTAGAAAAGTAAAGCACATAATTAATATTTGCTACATATATGTAATTATAACTCTTAATTTAAGGGGGGTCCGTAGCCTTGAGGTAACGCTTTCGCTTCATAAGCGGAAGGTCATGGATTCAATTCCCAGCCCCTCCAAAAAAAATAACCCGTCCAGCCACCAGAAGACGCCGCACGGAGGACCGTGCTTAGGGGAACACATCCATCCTCCGTCAGTATCAGATGGTGACTGAGACAAACTGACCCATTTCGCAGGCAGCTAGCCTCAAAACGACTCAGGAACACGGCAAAATGAACCACCGCAAGAGCAATTGACTATGGCTTCTTCTTCTTCTTCTTCTTTCTGGCGTTACGTCCCCACTGGGACAGAGCCTGCTTCTCAGATTAGTGTTCTTATGAGCACTTCCACAGTTATTAACTGAGAGCTTTCTTTTGCCGATTAACCATTTTTGCATGTGTGTATATCGTGTGGCAGGTACGAAGATACTCTATGCCCTGGGAATCGAGAAAATTTCCTTTACGAAAAGATCCTCGACCAGCGGGATTCGAACCCACGACCCTCAGCATGGTCTTGCTGAATAGCTGCGCGTTTACCGCTACGGCTATCTGGCTTATGGAAATCGATTGGACCAACAGCAGAGCACTCTCCTACCTGCTCGGTGTGAGAGCAAAAAAGAGCAGAAGAGAGTGAAAGCAGATGTAGATATAGATTAGCTAAAAATAGAACTGTATCGGTAAGGAAGATACAGATAAACTGATTCCGGCACAGTAGTGGCCACGAGCACGGAGCGCCTTTAAAAAAAAAAAAAAAAAAAAAAAAAAAAAAAAAAAAAAAAAAAAAAAAAAAAAAAAAAAAAACTCTACATTATCCTTAGTAAAAAAGAAGTTAAATCATTCATTTAGTCACATTCGCTTGGGTAATTGTCTATGCGATGCCAAATGCCAAATGGAAAACTCTTCAATTCCTTAAAGAAATAACAGCACAGATTGAGGACCTTCCTTAGCTGAGTGGTTAGAGTCCGCGGATACAAAGCAAAGCCATGCTGAAGGTGTCTGGGTTCGTTTGAGAAGACCTTTAAACATTTTTCACCAAAGGCTACGCCAAAAAATCCCTTGAGAAATTTTCCCAACGATTCCTTTACTAACAACTCCAGGGATTTTCCAACGGTTTGTTTTACTATTTCAAATACACCCTTTGAGATTTTTCTTAGGACTCCACACTAGTTTTAATTTTAGTAGTTTGCGATAGTTCCTGGATTGAATTCGTCTTTTAATTTGCCAGGGTGTATTTTTTGGATTCCTGCTGGACGTACTTCATGCATTACTGGAAGCAGTTCTTCATGCATGCAATAATTGCTTCAGATGCATGCAATAATTGCTTCAGATTCTTCACCAGTTCTTTTTTACAGAGATTCTGTGGAATGCAGAAGCTTTTTTTCAATGCATTACATAATGTTTTGTAAGAAAGTCTTTCAAGAAATTAAGTAATTCCGACAGAGTTCTGAAAATAGTTATTTTTGCTTCTCAGCGATTTTCTTTTAGTCCTTACAGAATTTAACCAACAATTTCTCTTATAACACCTCTATAGGGATGCCTCATAAAATTAAATCAACTTTTTCATCAAGCATTATATCTTGATTCTCAGTTAGAATTGCATAAAAAAACACCCATATGATTTTTCCAGTGAATTCAAATTTCAGGAATTCATCGAGATTATTGACCAGAAATTCTCCTTTGAGTTTTTCAACGACTTGATTCCAAGGATAAATTACAAGCACATTTCTAAAAATATTTTAATGTGTTCTAGTCATATGAAAACTGCTGAAGAAACTGATTCTCATTATTTTGTATTCCACAAAATGTCGCTCCAGTAATTAAATGCTAATTAAAACTAACAGGTTTATTTATTTTCATTAAGTTCAGGCTATTCAGCGCAAGTAGCTTATTTTTACGATACCATGATGGTGCATCACTCTTTTTTTTTTTGGGCCCCCAAATTTGTCTCTGTACCGAAAACTCGAGCAACGCCACTGAAAATTTGCATGTCATTACGCCTCCATAATGCATTGCCAATAAAAAATCCAAGGGATATATTATCAATGAAAACAAATGTAGCGATTTGTTGACCAAGTGAAAAACTTGAGTACCGTCCAAAATATACTGTTCCAATAAGCGGGTTCTAGGACATTCTTTACATACACCATAGAACGACCATAAACTTCTTTCGGACTCTGAATTCGACTCAAAATATGCAATAATCAATCAGTTCATTGCTTTTTGGCACTTGGTCCGCTCTGTCTGCACAGAAATTGTTACATTGTTACATTGTTGGTCAAAAAGAGTCGAAAAAATATAAGACTTATCTTGAATATTTATGTAGTTCATTAATATTCTACAATTATGGATCAGTAATTTAGGCTCGTATTAACACTCTGAGTTTCAGTGGTTTTAACAGTAACATTCTTATTTTATTGTTTCTTTAAATTCTTAGACCCCTGAAGAGGTTAATAGAGCACAAATATTTGCAAACTTGTACTATAATATAGTACTGAACAAAATATAGTACAAGTTGGTCGTTTTATCAAAACAAAATGGTCGAGTTTGGAGGATTGGATCTCGGCTTCTAGTACTTGGATTGACTTAAAATTTACATCCTAACTTGGAAATACATAGGTTAGCCGGAAATTCGCAACTTTAAAAAATCAATCTATTGAGTAATATTAAATCTTCAAATTTAACAAAAACACAAAAATAAAACATTCATTCCACTATTTTGCGAAATTGATCAATAACTCAAACTTGTTTTTAGAACTATATTATTTAGTAAAAATTTTGTATTCAAATAAAATCAAAGTGAAAGTTAAGACATTTTTCACACGATGCAAAGCATACGATGACAAAGAAGTTTGTGTTTGAAATATCATGAATTTTCTGCTGGAGTAGTGTTGGATCCGTTGAATCTGTTGCATGCTCCTTGTGGGCGAGCGACGGAATCCGGATCCATTGTGTCCGGTTTGCGTTGCGCGGAAGAAAAAACGAAATGCGCCGGTGAAAAACAAAAAAAAACGCGTCAGTAGAGTTTGATACGTTGAACCTGTTGTATGCTCCTGTCGAGCGGGCAACGAAATCAGTATCGTGTCTGGTTTGGATAGTGCGGTCATTCCCGTATATGCTCACGTATTCATTTCGAATTATATATTTATCGTTTACCAAAACGAATCCTTTCCCATATCCAAACTCCCAGTGTTTTCTTGTGGAAGTGCAGAGAATTCCTCGGCTTCTGTAAGGAAAGTAACACGTCAACATTTCCCTCCCATTCCCAAATCGACCTGCATTCGGACGCAGCCGGCGCCGGTATTGTTCATTATAATAATAATAATAAGAGCACCAGTATTTACATATTAAGGATGATACTGATCCCGAATAGCGTCTGTTGGTTCCCTGTGTAAGTACAGCTGTTCTTGCAATAATGGAGTAGCAACTGCGGGCGGTCAATCATGCTCATGCTCAAATATCATGAATTTTCTGCTGAGTGAAATTATGTGAATTGAGTGAAAGCTTATGTATGAATTTCAGTGCAAATTACAAAAAGCCCACTAGAAGCCAAGACCCAGGTCTCCAAGTTTGATCTTTTAATATTAAAAGCGACCCGTGGGCAATTTATTCTGTTCAGTGCTGTAAGGCTATAATATTGTTTTGCCTTTTCTGAAAACTTAACTGAAGCATTTGTGTCAGAAGTTGGTCATCCATTTAAATATATTGAGAAAAAGGTCCCATCCGCAGCATAAATAATCTTTCAATTTGCTCATTACATTGCAAACTTTCCCGACCTTCAGAGCATATGAATTTCCGGAGAATCGTTTCTTCAGTTTTAAAAAATTACGCAGATAATGTTTTCTCCTTCTGCAAATCGAATACTGTAACATGGGACGACAACGAATGCTATGGTAAATATTCAACGAACACAGATAAGTAAATGCTGATTGAACATTATCACGCGTTATGTATTTTAATCTTGTTTAATGAATTTAACCAAGTATGCACATTCAAAATAAGATATACTAATACTCTTCAACCCATTTTTTGTTGAAACATACACAGAAAAAAAATCCGTTCTCGTATCCGTGAACAACAGACGTGAACTCGTCAACAACAAAAATACACCGTGAACTAGATCATGTTTATGTGACCATTTGTGGTAGTTCATGGTGTATTTTTGACAGTTCATATTTTCCAGAATTCTTTTTTGAGCGTGTAGGGTGCAAACCATTTGGGCACTTCCCTGATTCACTTTGGCATGGGGGGTTTTTCTCGGTAGAATTGTCTGAAACTTTGGTGTAAGAAGCGCATCAGTACGATGCATATTGTGGCCAAATATGAGCGCTCTAGCTTTTAAAAAACCCCACTGCCGAAGTGAGCCAAGAATGGGGTCTGGCTTCCTACTTTCCCAAAAATTATTACCTTCAAGATATCAAACACCCCCCCCCCCCCTCAAAAACCAAATCCTGGTTGCGCTACTGCGTCCTTCCAATGATTTTTCATAATTCACCTGGAATCCGGAGACAATGTATTTCTACAAAAATCTCCAGAAGAGGCTCTGAAAAACCAAAAGTTTCTCAAAATATCAGACATACGATTTCTTTTAAACTGAAAATCGTGAAAATTTTTCAAAATGGCAGCATTTTATTGCGTTATCCATTTACTGGGTGTAAACGGGTGACCTATTCACGAGGGAAGTTCTTATGGGCAATTTCCATGCTTCTTAATACTAAAATAATAAGAATACGTTAAATTAGTTGAATTATATCGTTTAGGGTAAAATCTCATAGAGTTAAAGTGAAACAGCCGGGAATAATGTGCCAAAATTTTGATGGTACAAGCTTCGCGAAAAAAGCATCAAATGACAGTTTTATGTAAAAGCAGAAATTTTGAAATAAGAATATCGACTTGGTGCGTTCATTATATCAGCAGATTAGTGCATTTAAAATCACCTGTGGGGGTTCCACATTCGGCTATTGTGGCAGCCATGTTCGGATTCCGACATATTTCACCTTCAATCTAACCCAATTATTAAAACTCATCATTGAATGTTTAAATATGTGATTGCTGTCTACGCTAAAGAAACTTAATTTTTTGTAAATGGTGTGACCATCCGATCGAACATGCGTGGGATTTGGCCAGCTAAACCACAAATACGGAAAGTAGGTAGCACTGAAAAATTCAATTAGCACATCATGATCGCACACTTGAGAGACCATGAGTGGCATAAAACGCTTGACAGTTGTTCCCTTCGTTTTCCCTTCACCCCACCACCGGCAATTCAGCACACCATTGCCCAACTGTGACAATGTTCTCGCTAGACACTCGTTATTCCAAGCGTATTTGCCAACCAACCCAGAGCAAACAAACAGAGAGATAGTGCGAAACGTTTGCAAACGCCTTCGGGTCCTGGCCACACTTGAACTGAGGTAAGCACAATGATGACTCGACTCGACTCAGCTCGACAGACACAAGAGGCTCTCACTCCTGCCATCCAGCTGCTGCAGATCTCTCCTACACCTGAGTGAGCCCCTCCACGCCAGTTCCGAGTGGGGCAAGCGAAGAAAGGAGATTATTGTGTCGAGCAATAAAACCGTAATTGCAGATAAAGTAAATATTTATGGTGTGTGACAAAACGTGTTACGAAATGTGCTTGCTCGTTCGTAACTGAAATGTACTACAGTCCGTAGTAAGTGCAGAAGTGGGCCCGGGGGCTGGAAAGCACAGAGCAGATACAGGACACACTGGCAGCCATTTGAGGCGAAGTGAGCAGGAACGCGCTTGAGCAAATAGACATCAACCGAATGAACGACCGACTTACCTGCAGTTATCAAACGATATAAAGTGGCTCTAATGTGACATGGCGAGCTTAGTTCTCACACACGATGCACTGTTGATTGGTTTGAGGTTCGGAAGTGGAGGAAGTTTGGATGGAATGGTTGAGTGGAGGATCAATAAGGCAGACAGGGCCAGGAAGGGTAAACCTAATGATTACAAACCTAACAGCACTTAGCATTGACGATAATGATCGTGACTGGTGGAGTGAGATTTTTGCACATCACAGACGTTCCCTTGATTGTAAACGATGATGACGGCGAACGAGATATTTTGTCGAGGAATAAAGGACAAATGCGCGCAAATTGATACTAATGACATTGGCGCATTGCTCAATGTTGCACATATGCATGGACCTACTTATCAAAGATTTGTCAATAGGAGCTCTAATTTTAAGAATCTCCAAATCCAACATCACCTTTGGCTGATTATTAGCACATATTTTAAAAGTATGCTCTGCGTTTCGTCGATCTTGACTTAGAGTTATTCCGTGTATACGTTAGGATGAAACATCTCGGAATCCAAAGATGGCCTCCACAATGGCTTACTTGTACTTCTACTCACGTTTTCAAAGGCCCTAAACTGGAGAAATATTTGGCAAACGTTTTTGATCTTCTTATTATAAGCTTTCTGCTAGTGCACATACATACCAAACTTATCCAAATTTTGGTCAGTTTCTTAAGAATACATCGTTTGCATCTGCTCACTTCTGCAGTTGTCAGTTAGATTCATGAAGGAAAATCAGCAAATCGTTAAACAAAACTTTGCGAAATCCTGTGTTGTCGCATCTGAGGAAAAAGATGAATAAACATCATTCGACCGTATCTAGGATCTTCCCAAAGGTCAAGGAAATTATGACGGTAGAGACCAAGGAACAGAACGAAAACCAGACTATCGGCATGGTCTACTAAAGTGACGCAAATTTTGAAATTTTTGCTCCTCTATGCTTAAACGATTTTTACAATAGCATCCTCCCAAAGTGTTAAGTGACTCGGAAGAAATTTGATTGTGCACACGACATTTGAAGTTTCTATGGGGATTACTATAGAAAACGTCAAGCTTTCATGTTCAGCCCTCTATCTTTTCGTCATCATATATTATGGAAAAGTAAATAAACTCTTTTCATTTTGATTGGACGTCAGGATAAATTGTTATTCATTATCGTAAAGTGGGTCTGCATGGAGCATGCTTCACCAAATTTTCAGAAGGCAACATTAGTTCTCCTGACGGGAAAAGTAATCCAGGCTACTATGTTCCACAGAAAAAAAGCAATGTTGCTCTGAAAGTAATTGAATAAACATTTCAGCATAATGGACCAATGCACGAGTTCATTATCTGACGTTTGAGCGTGCTATTTATGTGACCATGGCAACGAGTGAATACGGCACCGCTCGAACGTCAAATAGGTGAACTCGTGCATTGGTCCATCTAGACTTTGCTATCAATAATCTCAAATTATCCTTACGTCAAAATGTGGTCTTCGACAAAGTTACAGCTGGGAAGATTTCACATGAGAAGAGTTTGTTCACTTTTTCATAGATGTTTATGACAAGCATTTAGAGAACAGAACACAGAAGTTTTACCTTTTCCATATTAATTTCCATGTAAACTTCAAATGGCGTGTGCACAACCAAATTTCTTCAAAAACACTTCAAATTTTGGGAGAAAGACTTTCATCATAATTGACACCGTTTAAGCATGACCTATACCAAATGCAGCGATTGACAGTAGATTGGATGTCACGGGCCTCCCACACACGAAGTAATTGCACTTTTTTCAAAACGGCGAAATTTACATCGATGACAAAATAAGAAATCGTTGATTGAAATTTCCGCACAAAAAATCAATTTTCAACCCACATTTATTTTAATCATATTGATCAACAATTGATCTATCATTTCAACAATAATTACATTTAACTACCATCATTTTGCTACACTAATTTAAGAAAGATATCGCCTAGCCTTTTTCGAAACATCGCTCTAATTGCGCCCTTCAGAATGTTCGTCTTTTGTTAAATCATAATTCCAATTGCGCCCAATGGCTGCGGACAATTGGAAAATCATCTGTCAGATTCGCCAGTTTGTTTACCCTTTTGGTTTTCTCCTACACCAATTACGCCATTTTTGCATCGAGCATAAAATTATGTTTCGAACGTTTTTATGTAGTTCTTTCCGCGAAAAATGTAGTTTCTTTCCGCGTGTGAGTGCAAAATAGTGAATTGTTGAGAATTGAAAGCAACAAAACAAACTTTCGCTAAATGGAGGACGAAAAAATTTGACCGGGAAGCAGATGATCCCGCGAATGCTTCTCCATCATAGATGGCAAAAAGTGCTTTAGTGACCAATTGGTAGACGGGATGCAGCAAACAGCAGCTCCGAGGAAGAGAAGGGACATCAATTGGTAAGTCTCCAAAATATCTCTTAACCCGTATAGGCCTGAGTGAAAGCAAAAATACTGAAACCATCACCGCTCAAAGAATTCTTAACGGATTCAAATGATTTTTTGTCAGTTCACTGGCCCACATTTCTAGTTTTTAGAAGTGGCCAGAGGAACTCGTAAATATTACTGTGGCCGGAGTTATTCCGGTGAGTCACTGGGTCAAGTCGGGTAAAAAAGGGCTATTTTTTGGGACATGCCAAGTTACCTTTATTTATTTGTAATGACAATAATTTTAATTTGCATAAATCATCAAGATCTGATATTCAACATTTTAAATGAAGAGTTTTGCACTGTTTAAAATATACCGTATGTGGTAATTCGTACGTAATGTCCGGAAGAGCCGGCTATAGATTTGTTGGATACTAAACCGTTTCAATGCTAGAAAAGCAGAAATCAAACATAATTCTGCACTAAAATGCGTTCCCATAAGCTTGGCACATATGTTCAGATACATATTGGCCACTTTATCGTAAGTTTGATGCGTCCCGGGTCCCGAAAATGGCCTTTTGTAGGATTAATCAAATGCAAAACTCATACTTATCCAATTAAATCGTTTCTCAAAAGGTTTACACTGATGCAATTTTCTTGAAATTCCGTCATGTAGTGGCCACATTATAACCGATTCTGGAAATTAGCTGTGACTTGAAATTTGCCTACCTCCAGGGGCACAAACGCACAGTACCCTTCTCACCCGACCTGACCCAGTGATCCACCGAAATAACTTCGACCACAGGAATATTTAAGCATTCCTCTGTCCTTTTCTAGAAACTAGATATGTGTGCCAGTATACTGACAAAAAATCATTTGAATCCATTAAGAATTCACTGAGCGGTGAGGGTTTTAGAATTTTTGCTTTCACTCAGGCCTATACGGGTTAAAATTATACGTGCCCCTGTACATAAAGGGAAATCTTCCGATAGAAGTTCGATTTGTGCAAGAGGACAACGTGGTTGAGTTGAAATCGTATTCAGGTCGTCCCTCTCGAGGCGTTGCGATAACGCGCCCTGCCTTGTAAATTGGGAGTCGTGAGTTTAATTCCCACCGAGACAACGAATTAATCCATTTCACCCAATTGCAAAGTACCGTAACCTGGGGTAACATTGATCAGATTTTTTAGTATTTCTTCAAAATATAGTTTGCCAACTCAAATGTTGCAAGTCTTATATTTATAAAACAAGTACTGATACCCATGACTCGTGACTATATACTATATTTGTTTTTCTTTTTTATATATTAAACTTATGTTTAGGGTGATTTTTTTATTTAACTGAAATGGAGTAACATTGATTACCCATGTAAGCAATATTCGGTAACATTGAAACTGCTATTACTTACTAATATCGAGGCCCCTTAAGCTCCAATATAAAAGCCAAACTCCTACAAGTCATTTACTTTTTGAGTTATTTTAAAGTTAAAAACACCTTGAATCGAGGAATATGCCTGAATTTGGGCAATCTTGGAAGCAAATTCTGTATTGTTATATTGTATTGTTAATAAACCGTAATCCATGAATTTGAACAGCTGAACAGTTCGGTAAAATAAAACACCGTATTTCCTTCGAAATTTAACAAACTCCATTGAAATTTAACCGAAAACTGTACAAAATTACCGTATTCCGTTAATTTATTTCATCGAACTTTTCAGCTGTTGAAATTACGGTGAAATTCACGGGTTCCTGTAAAATAATTTAGGTATGTAGTAATTCGTTATTTTTGCTGAATTGAACCAGAGCATTAATAATTAATCATAAATTAAATCACAATTTGTGATTAAAATTTGTGATTGAAAAATGACTGTGCTCTAAAAAAGTCCGAATTTTTATTATGTAGGACTTATCGTTAATCATGAGTAGTATTCATCATGGTTAATTACAAATCATTGATTAATCACAAAAATAGTAATAATATGGCTTTGGAGCTGCTCTGACCGTCTTTAAGTATACAACGAAAGTATTATACAGTTAAAAATAAGTAAAACTACATGATTAAGGAAAAAATCCAAATGGAAAAGCTTTTTGCATGATTTATCGTTCAATCATCAAATTTTTAATCATCATTGACTTAACGCTTTGAACTGAACATACTAATGAAAATTTCAACAGCGGAATCGTTTTCGGCAACGCCACTTTTAGTAAAAATCGTATTTGTCTTGCAGAACTCATGTGAGGTATTGGTATGAATCTTCGGTAGTGTCATATATAATCATTGGAATCACTGTTACGAAAAGTTGAAGAATTAATGCAAACAAAACTATTATTTTCTTTAACCTTATGAATTTATTAAAGAGAAGCATCATTCATTCATTGAAAATATTCCGCCAAAAATGTTTATTTGAGTTTATAACGAGAAGGGTCATTAAAATCAAAGTTCAGCGCTGATAAATGTTACCAAAGCCAAACCTCAAATTTTCAAGAGCTATTAAATTTTCAGCTTAACCGGATGTCTGGTTCTCTAGATCCGTGCTCTTGAAAATTTGAGGTTAGGCTTCAATTTATCTTTACCTTAAAATGAAGAATAATGTCTATGGTAACTCAAGGGAAATTTTCTGTAAATTATTATAATGCATTGTAATAATTTTGAACAGTTTCACATGAGGTAGCATAGGTGACATTCTAATTCACAAATGGTTCTCATAAACTGATTTTTTTAATATTACCGTTTTGATTCATATTACGGACACTTAAGGCCTTAGTGAAGTATAGGTAACTCAGCAAAGAGCATACACAATAAATCATTCTGTATGATTTCTCAGCGTTATCGAGCGTCGGAAACCCTTAGCTTTCGATAGGTGGCCAAAGAATACGCTTCCGAAATTTGAATAATTTTGAATAAATAGGAATGTGTGGCCTTTTCATTATTTTTATTCCGGACGCTTCCTCATTTTTGCCTCATAATCCGGACACTTTGATTCGAATACCGGACAGCTCATGGAAATCATTAATAGAAAAGTCAAACCGTCAGTTGAAATCGTCAAGCCACTACAGAGACATCTAAGGTAGTTGGACGTTATAAGTTTGCATAGATTTTTATGAAAAAAGCTTATTAAAACGAGCCTCGAAAGTGAGAACTTTTGAACAGCAAAAATTGAAACATTTCGTGTGAAATGTTTCCCATACAAATTAGAGTGTCCGGAATTTGAAGCTGTTCGTAATATGATTCAAAACGGTACTTCAAATAATCCTCCAGGAGATTTTATAACGAATACAGTCAGTGTTTCGTTTTAGAATTCGTACATAGATTTGTTCAAGAATTTTTATTGAAACTCCTCAAAGGACTTTTAAGACTCTTGGAGTAATACTTACGTGCTTACAAAAGTTCCCAGATATTTTATTGTTTTTCTTTCAGGAGTTTTCCTGAGGATATCTCTAATGGTTGATTAAGGTTGTCATGAGGAGATTTATCCATGTACCGTTTTGATTCGTATTACGGACACTTAAGGCCTCAGTGAATTATAACCCAGCATAGAGCATACAAAATTAATCATTTTGTATGATTCCTTAGCGTTATCGAGCGTCGGAAGCCCTTAACTTTCGAATGGTGGGTAAAGAATACGCTTTCGCAAGTTGAATAATTTTAAATAAATCAAAATATGTGGCCTTGTCATGATTCTTATTCCGGACACTTCCCTACTTTTGCCTCATATTCCGGACACTTTGATTCGAATTCCGGACAGCTCATGATAATCATTAATTGAACAGTCAAACCATCAATTGATATCGTCAAATCACTAAAGAGACATCTAAGGTAGTTGGGCATTATAAATTTTCAAAGTTATTTATGGTAAAAGCTTACTAAAACGAGCCCCGAAATTGTGAACTTTTGAACGGCAAAAATTGAAACATTTCGTGTGAAATGTTTCCCATACAAAGTAGAGTGTCCGGAATTTGAAGCTGTCCGTAATATGCCAGGTTCTTCTAAAATTTCTTCGGAGGTACCATCAGAAATTCATTTGAACATTCTTGTAGGGATTCTTTACGAATACATACATGCAGTATTTCAAATAAAAATGTCCAAAATTCATTCCATGTTCTCAACTTTTTATCCAAGAATCCTCCCAAGAAATAGTTTAAGGCTTCAAGAATGATTCCAAGGATTTCTACAAGACCGCAGAGCAGTTAGTGTCGTCAGGCATTCAAGCGCATCGTGTCATGAAGTGTGGGTTCGATTCCCTCTTCAGCCGTTGAAACTTTTCGTCAGGATTGTTTCTTTGCTATGCCACCGGTGCATGCTTGTCCGTTGTCTAGTGTTAAGTAACAGTCTGTGGGCGGCATCCACAAATTACGTAACGCACTAGGGGGAGGGGGGAGTAGGCTCAAGCGTTACGGCTCATACAAAAATTTGAAATTTTTTATACAAAAAGCGTTACGGAGGGGGGAGGGAGTCAAAAATTTTCAATTTTAGCGTTACGTAATAAATGGACGCTCCCGTGCAGCTAAATGGCTGAAGACGGTGTCCGTGTCTTTTTTTTTAAGACTTTGTCGAATAAATTCTGCGGCACTCATACATGAGATATTTCAGAAATTCGCACAGGGTTCTCACTACGGTTTTTTTTTCTTCGTGGTAGCTACTCCATAATCGTCAGGTCAGCTGCTCTAACGCAAGGAACCAACTAGATGACTGCTTGGGACTGAAAGACACCCTCAGTGTATAAGTGCTGGTAATCTTAAATTTTTTGGGCAACAATGGCACCTTCCACATCAGAATGCGGACCAATGAAGGGAAGAAGGAGGAATTGATGTTGCAATTAAAACTGGCCCACAATGGACCGAATATACCCCTGCATCAATGCCAGTTCATGCGGAAAGTTGTAGAGGTAAGGTAATTTTATGGTAAAAAGTGATTGCCTATGAATCAGGCGTGAGGAAAGGCTGTAGTGAGGTAAGAATTGGAGCTTAAGGAAACGTATTCTTATCCGTCTCTGTATCCAGTTATTTTAATGAACGAATTAAGAGTACAGGATAGAAGCAAATGATAGATACAACTACAAAGTAAGAACCAGGAGATTTTTTTACAGAAGGATCAGGACACAAGAGATGATGCATGAGGAATCTCTGATGGGACCGCTGAAGAAATTTAAGAAGAATCTGGAATAATTTTACCAGAAATATATGGATAAATCTCCTCATGACAACCTAAAATAACCGTTGAAGAAATCCTCTGGAGAATCCCTGCAAAATATAGGAAATATATCTGGAAACTTTTGCTAGTATGACTGTTAGTATTACTGCAAGAGTCTGAAATGATCTTTGAGGAGTTTCTCTGATGATTCTTGAATAAATGTCTGTTCAAATTTCAGAACTGGCAGCTCATACGCATATCTTGTATTTCAACAGACACTGAGGAAGACCGCGAGTTGTAGCCGGAATCTGCTCAGATGGTGCAAAGATACGTTAAAGATTGAAATATTTATACTATGTTTGTTTCATTTTCGTGCCATCTCATCAATCTACGAGACTCCATGAAGTGTACAAAAAACGCCTCTTACGCTAATTGATTAACTCTACCCGAAAACAAACCATCGTTGTTCAAACTCTACCACCTATCCACTCCCGCGCCAAGGTTTGAGCGATTTGTTTTTTTTTTTCTCACCTCTAATCCAGGCTACTTGCTCTTCCATCATCAATCGAATCGATCGATCGCGTTCCGTTTCTGGTTTACTGCGCCGAAATTTTCACGCTCGAAAAGCCCATTTTCAATAGTTTCCAATTACCCTCGATGATTCTCTTCGCACCATTTGGTCCGACTACAGGTAGGTACTAGCGTGAATGCAACAACAGCACCGCCACGCAGAGGTCCAGGGTTTCAAAAAGTTGGTAAAAACCTGGTATCAAAACATATGTTTAATGGAAAAATATAAAAGAAAGAATCGTTTGGTCTCAAATTCCGAACACGTCATTAACGACCAAGTAAAATTGGAGCAAATGTTGAAAATAAAAAAAGCATTTTTTCCAAAAATATTCTAAAAATCGAAAAAAATGGAAACACACAGCTGTTTTATTTGTGAAATAAAAATTTGCTCCAATTCTACTTGGGACTTGATTCCAAACAGTGGCAATTTTGAAGGTAATATTGAATTGCTTTCTACACTTTTTGATATAATTCGCGTGTATTGTAAAACAACCCTTTGAAGAAATATTAGTGATTTACTTCAAAATCACTGTTAATAACCAGTGTTTGGAATATGAGTCATGTTCGGGATTTGAGACAAAACGGTGTTAATCTACAATATCAAATAACTAAGAATGCAAATGAGATTTTAAAAATAAAAATGTGTTCATCCTTCTTAGATCTTTAATAGGTGTATTTGTGAAGTATAAAGAATTATAAAGCATATAAAACAAATTATTCTGTATGATTTCTTTGCGTTATCAATAGTGGAAAATAGTTATCTTCCGGATGGAGAGTGAAGAATTGTATTTCACAACATGAATGACCTATCTATCTATAAAAATAAAAATGGAGTGGTGTTGGTATGTCATGAAATGGCTTTAGAACGGAACAACAGATTGACGTAAGTTTTCCACTTTTGTACTCGTCAAGGAAAAGTCTCCGGAATAATCGGGAAATTCAGGGAAGACTAATGAGTTATTTTGTGTCGTGGCATTTTACAACAGCCTACTTGATGGCAAGACGAAGTTTGCCGGAGACGCTTCCTTACTTTTGCCTAAGATTCTGAACACTTTGATTCGAGTTCCGGACATCTCTTACAAATCTATATAAATAAAAATGGAGTGGTGTTTGTATGTCACGAAATGGTTTCCGAACGGATCAACCGATTTGAATGATTATTTTTCCGTTTTGTTCGCCAAGTGTTCCGACGTGTTTGTGTGTATAAAAATCTCAGAATATTCACCGGAAAAGTCGGAAAAACGAATGTGAACGAACTATAATTTTGTATGGGACGATCTTTAGCGTTTTTCAACAGCCTATTGATGGCAAGACGAAGTTTGCCGGGGCTACTAGTCATAAAAAGTGAAATCGATAATTGAAATCGTCAAACCACTAGCGAGACGTGTAAGGCAGTAAGACATTGAAAAATTCATTAGAAATGTATGGAAAATGCTTATTGAAACAAGTATTATACGTAATTGCTGGCATGATTTTCGAAACCTGGACCACTGTGCGCCACGCATGAGGAGCTAAAACCGATTTTTTATATCTCCCCGGAATCCTATCAATCCAATGCGGAGTGCCCATCATCGCCATCGTTTGGTCACGACGTCGACGACGACGACGACCATTTCGAATCGGTTATTGCAAGCGAATCGCATTGCCATCATCCTCATCAACGGCGTGGAATCGTTCCGAAGGAACCACCAGCCCAAGAAAAACGCGCGAAAAAGAGGAAGTCGATTGAAGTTTATTGTAGCTCGGCCGGTCGGTAAGCCGGGCCATAGCGGCATGAAGATCGCATCAAATTAGTGTTGTAAATTGATTTAACACGCACATTAGCCGATTCAACAGAGTGGGTAAGGGTACATTTCGAAATCGGTGGGATCTTCCGCTCGAACAAAACTGCCGGCAAACGATCTCGATGGCTTGAAGAACCGCGGCGAGGTGAAGAGTGTCTAATGTTTCAACGGTTTTTTTTGCTCTGCGTCATGAACATAATAAGATGATGGAATTGTGCAGGCTGTTGAATTACGCTTCATAATTTGGTGTTATTGGCATTGAATGTGAAACCGGGAAATGGATCCAAAGCAAAACGATGAATGGATACTAATTGATTGATTGTTGCGCTAAACTTATACGTTGGGGTGCACTGAAAGGCTGTGAGATCATCAAAAATTAGAATAATGGAACGAGAACTACTGGAACAACTGTACGAATATTACAACAATAATCAATCTTTGTAGATTCACGCATAATGGCGCAACAGCATTTCTACTTCAAGAAGTTTGCCTTCGAAAAGGTTGTCCATTCTCCAAGTGCCTTCCGTAGTCATCTTCGTCACTTTTATTGTTGGAGAAAACGTGAAGTAAATTCTCACAAAAGAAATCTCTGACACACGTGTAAATCTTAACAACATCCATTAACTAACCAAACATCTACCAATTTAACATTTTGTAATGAGCGGATGCTGTCATGGGAAAGAAGTTATCCTGCGCAAATGCTGCAAATGTCATCCGTTAAAATTTGATAATTGCAAGAATGTTTTGCCGCGGTGAAATTTGATACCTAACGCTTGATTGATCATTGAAATACCATACAGCTTACTTCAAACAAGGTAACACTGTTCTCAAGAATATATACTTAATTAAACGAAAGAATAATTGTGACCAAAACGAGTCATTTCCAACTTACATTAATTATGGTTAACAATACCCAAATTTGAGGCTTTAGGACATTTGGTCGAAAGACATTTGGTTGAATGACGTTTGGTCGAATTACATTTGGTCGAAACCAAGCAGAACTAATCCAAACTAAAAATTCCGCTTTAAGTTTATTTTGGACAAACATATTTTTCATCTGCAGCCAACCACAAAAATATCTACATGATAAATATTACCTACGCTTTGCAACATGGTGAAGGCAAATTAACATTACTAGCGTCTATGTATGAAAGGCCTGCCCAACGTACGGCCCGCGGGCCGCATCCGGCCCGCCACTCCATTTTGTGCGGCCCGCGAAGAGCTTGAAGATTCTTCTTATATCTGGCCCCTTCATTGCTCTAGAAACTCTAAAACTAGATATTGGAACAGCACTGTTACGTTTAAAAAAATACTAAATATCATTAGGATTAAATATGCACGAGGAATCTCGACAATAACATTCTTCACTATTAAATAGACAAAACTGAATGTTCGAACATAAGATCACAGACAAACAGACGTAACACTTATAACAAATCTCGATCATAATCATAGTCACTAGGATATGTACGCCCAATGCTAAAATCGATGTGTTTGGATGACAGGCCAACAGATGGCGGTAGTGTGTAAACGTCAAACACGAACAAAAACGATGCGAGCGCTGCGGGTGGCGCATTGGCCACCTACCATATTTTTTGAATCGACCCTTAAAAAGGTGGTCGATGGACAATTATGAGAGTGTGACGTCTGTTTGTCTGTGATAAGATGTTGGCGAAAATATAAAGGCCGATAAGATTTTACAGAATGATAGCAATGACTATCACCGAATACTGGATTTAAGTTTCCAAAATAAGCTTGAGTTATCCTTAGTGAATTTCTTACAGAATTCTGAGTAGGACAGAATATTCCAGATTCCAGGTCAGGATTTTATAACAATTTGAGAGTGGGGTGAAGGTGAATCGAAGCCACCCCTCAAATTTTCAAGAGCACAAACCTGGAGAACCATCCATCCGTTTTAGTTGAAAACCTATTCGATTGGTCACTAGCTGGTGGTGACCAATCGATTAAGTTTTCAGCCCAATCGGGTGTTCGGTTCTCCAGATTTGTGCTCTTGAAAAATCGAGGTTTGGCTTCGATTCATCTTCACCTTAAGGACAATTTTTACAGAATCCTACGCTGGAGTGTCGTAAAATCCAGAGTTTCATTGTTATATAAATCTGGTTAGGGTATTTCAAACAACACCAGATGAGATTCTGGCAAAATCTGACGAAAATTTCTGATAGAATTCTGATGATAATTTCTATAAAATGCTGAGCAACATTCTCACAGAATTGTGAAGAATTTTTAAAAGAATCCTGGGTTGGATTCAGGCGTAATCACAATTCTCACAGAATTATCTAGATTACCATAGAAGCAAATACTATTGATAAAAGATGTATTTTGTAAATTTTTGCATTTAAAACAATCTTTGGCCCGCCGCAAAACATTGTTTCTGATATTTGGCCCGCGGTTCGAAAAGGTTGGGCAGGCCTGATGTATGATAAATTATTTTTAAGGATGTTATTATTCTTCAGCCTTTTTGAATTGGTAAACGGAACGTTTTATTTCATTCAGTTTTGTATAAGTTCATAACTTATTGTGCTCAACGTTAAATCATTATGCTGAGTTCATTATTCTTTCAAAATATCATCATTATTTGTTAAAAAAAACCTCCTAAATTTGTTTGTCGTTCTGTTATTGTAATATTAAACATTGTAGAATTTATTATTCTTTCAAAATGTCATCGTTCTTAACAAAAAACTGCTGATATTTATTCAATGGTAATGTGGCTAAGGGCTGATTTCTTCACCTTCGCTTAAGCCGTAAACCACATTTACCCATACGATTAAACCAGGTTTAAGTCCTAAGCGGTGGTGAAGAAACCGCTTATAAGGGTATTGATTTGGAATGCGGGACTAGCCCTGACACAGATGGACATAGACTGAAGGAAACGATTTTGTCGAAGTGAACTAAAAGTACCTGTATAATACGTTTTCTTCTCATGCTGAATTATTGTTATGAATGTGACTTCTAGCTACATGACATTTCTTGAATAAATATGTTGCTTCCCAAACGATTGATAATAAGTTGATAATTAATTCAATCTAAAATAATCAAGGAGTCGATTGCATTTTGTCATTTTGTCCTAGCATATGCAACCTTTAATATAAGCACCATGTATATATGACTTCCCCTTTTTCTAATAATTCTTTCACTGTGTTTTAACGTCAAAACTACGCTTTGTAAAATAATCTGAAAAATCCTTTTCTACCAAAAATCCTTCTAAAAAAATAAAGCATACTTCTTGGAGCAATTTAATTCTTTTCGACCAAATGTTCATTCGACGAAATGTCCATTCGACCATATGTACTTTCGACTAAATGTCATTCGACCAAATGTCATATATTCCGAATTTGATTGTTTTAAATTCAGCCACGCCAGTGTCCTTTCCATTAAAAGTCTATCGTTTAAGAATTGTAATGCACTGATATCCTTTTGAATTCTTTTTTCAAAATTTACTATTAGGTAAATATAAGTTGAGTCTAGAACACGACACTGGAGACGGCCTTACAGTGGAGGTAGAATTACGCGTATTTGTCAAAGGCGAATCTATGACATTTTGTCGAAAGACATTTGGTCGAATGACATTTAGTCGAATGAAGTTTGGTCGAAAGTACATTTGGTCGAACGGACATTTCGTCGAATGGACATTTGGTCGAAAAGGTTTAGTTGCAACATAGAATATTTCTAGAGTAACATTTTGGCGCGAATACAAGAGTGATTGAATAACCGAAAAAGTATCAGCTATTTTACCAACAATTTCTATGCGATAAGTAACATTTTGTTATCCAATTTTATGGACGCCCTCCCAACATATTGATTAAGCTCTTGGGTTTTTGATGATTCCTGTTGCTTTTTTGTTCAGGCATGTTCTGCGATTCGAGATAAGCTGATCCTAAATGGAAGCAAGCCGACTTTTGTCTCCTCAGTCAACTCGTATTACTCACCCGATACATAAAATTAGCCCTTCTTCTCATTTTTAATAATACACAGCTTCTACAGCAAACTCTGTTTTTTACCCGAGGTCATCAACACTGCCAGCACAGCCATATATTTGCTTGAGGAAAGTTATTAAGCTGGAAGTCACAATAAGCCACTTGGCCATAAGTAGAGTTACCAACACCTTGCATTCACTTCGTCATAAAGGTTTTCCTTAAAGAGATCCCGAGCACTCTCTCTGAATTTTTCATCAAATTAACATCAGGTGTTCATTATTAAGAAAGTTGGCATTTCAAAAGAATAATAAATAATGAAAACATTATGTTCACATCGTTGGGTAATAAAATAAAAGCTTGTTGAGTAGTCGAAGAATGAAGATATTTTCAAAGAATAATAAATTCACTAGACCTAAATATTTCAGTCAATGTAAAAAAAAAACTACTTCTAAAAAGTTTAAGTTCAGTTGAATAATCATCGAAATCCAAGATTTTTGGCAAAATGATCAAATGATCTTTCAATAAACCATTTAAAAAAAAAGATTTCAGCCAAATTTTCGTTCAACTAAACGTCATTCGACCAAAATAAATGTTCCAAAGCAATTCGACCAAATGTCCATTCGACCAAATGTACTTTCGACCAAATGTGATTCGACCAAACGTCATTCGACCAAATGTCATTCGACGAAATGTCCTAAAGCCGTCAAAGGCTACAAATTTTAGTTGAGATTATACCATTTACTAAAATCAATTTTTCATTGTAGCATTGTAAGTAAAAAGGTTTGATTATTGCAGACAAACATTCCAGTTCGTTTGAATCTCACCGGGGACTAAAGCAAGGTGATAGATTTTTGTGCCTATTGTTCACTATTTCGATTGAAGCTGTACTGCAGAAATTCGGGTTCTACAGACGGCTACGATTTTCAACAGATCCAGTCAACTAGCTTGCTTCGCGAATGATGTGGACATTGAGGTCGAATATTATAAATAGTGAAAGACCTATACACCCGCCTTTATGCGGAGCCAAATCCAAGAGGTTTCGCCTAGAAAGCAGTGTAATAATAGAAGGGGATATGTTCGAGGTGGTCGACGAGTTCGTTCACCCTGGACAAACATTTCAAAAGGGCACATCGACATTGGTAAACAATGGCTTTGCAAAACCCTGTTGAGCCCAATTAAGGTCGATCTCGCTCTCCAATACCACTACACGCAAAATAATTCGCCTTTAATATAATGATTCTGAGTTAACGATATCAAGAATCAATAAAATAAAATTCGTGATTTGATTCCTGTTAACGAGAACTCAGATCATGCGCGCTGTCAAAAATAATAGCGCATGCGCAGGAACAACTAGGTTCCTACATGATAATAAACAGAGGAACCCAGAATGTGAGTTGCAGTTTTGTTTCTGCTTGCTTTCCAGCGAATTATTATTGGATTATAACACCTATTTCTACGCGGACAGAGTTCGGTTTTGCGTCGTCCGAAAGATTTAGTTCACAATTTCGCGCATGTTTTCGTCGCCGGAGATTTTTTTTTTTTCCTGTTTTGGAGCGTCTTGCTGGGTAGTGCTTCGTGAAGCCCAAGCAGGACAGTTCGGTTTTGTGTAGTCCGATCGATTTAGCTCACGGTTTCGCGCATGTTTTCGTCGCCGGAGATTTTTTTTTTTTCCTGTTTTGGAGCGTCTTGCTGGGTAGTGCTTCGTAAAGCCCAAGCAGGATAGTTTTTACATTCAGAAATGGAATAGTGAAAAGTGAAAAATGAAAAAGTGATTTGTTTGATTTGTGTCCTCAGTACTGTTGGTTTTTGGCTGCCCTAAGTTCACCGAACCATCCGGAAGTGACAGGCAGCACATAAATTTAGAGAATCAATCCGGTGAGTTTGTTCCAGTATGATACTTATTCTTTTGTGAGCCTTCCGGATCGTTTTTGTCCGCGTCGTGGAACTTCTGATCGTTTTTTGAACGGAAAATGTTATTTTCGGAGTTTGATAATTATGCTCAGATTGCGCATTCTGTCCGGGCGGGTGTTACGCAACTAACAATCGGTTGTGGATGCTTTTTAACCGTTCGATGACCCTGGAGGGATCGATTCTGCTTTTCGTATAATTTTGAGCAGAAAAACCGACTGTGTTATCCCAGGGTGTCTAGTTCGAACGCGCTTCCTTTCGTTTTTCGATTATCTAAAAATACAGTACCACCCAGTACAGTTTTTTAATGGGCACAGTACAGTTTTTCAATAGGCGTGATTTTTTTTACGCGTATCGTTATTTGATACAATCCGATGACCCTGGAGGGATCGGTTTTGCTTTTTACTGGTTATTGAGCAAAAATATTACTGCACAATCAACAAGCATTTCGCGAAATACTATTTATACTATAAATAAGCTATTGTTTTCTCTTTTGATTGCCGGCATTCAAAAGATTAATTTGAAAACGCTTAAACAACAAATATTTATGGTCTATCGCCAGCTTTCTAGGCGAATCCTGACAATATACCTTCCCCAACCTCCAACTCCGTAGCACTTATGAGGGTGTCGCTGAGTCGGTGGCCTCTCATTAAGTAAGTGCTACATCAACATTTCCTTCCCCTATCCCAAGTTACGGTAAAGATGGGCGTGGCCGGGAATAGTGATATTCATGCTTTTAGTATTCTTGTTTATGATTTGAACAAGGTATACTCCCCTGCCTTGTTCTTGAAAGTAGTCAGGATGAGATTATTAAAAAGAAACATGAATGTTGCTAGTATCCAATCTACGAAGTATACCGTAACTACGCTAACGCTAACGCTAACGCTATAACACCTATTTCTACGCGGATAACCATACAATTACCGTTTTGATTCATATTACGGACACTTAAGGCCTCAGTGAAGTATAACCCAGCTTGGACCATACAAAATAAATCATTCTGTATGATTTTTTAGCGTTATCGAGCGTCGGAAGCCCTGAACTTTCGGATGGCGGGTAAAGAATACGCGCCCGCAACTTGAATAATTTTAAATAAATCAAAACGTGTGGCCTTTTCATGATTTTTATTCCGGACGCTCCCTCACTTTTGCCTCATATTCCGGACGCTTTGATTCGAATTACGGACAGCTCATGATAATCATTAATGGAACAGTCAAATCATCAATTGAAATCGTTCAACCACTAGAGAGACGTCTAAGGTAGTTGGGTATTATAAATTTGCAATGATATTTATGGAATAAACCTAATAAATCGAGCCTCGAAAATGAGAACTTTTGGACGTCGAAAATTGAAACATTTCGTGTGAAATGTTTCCCATACAAACGAGAGTGTCCGGAATTTGAAGCTGTCCGTAATATGAATCAAAACGGTAGTTATTTTTGTTGCCATTACATCAAAAATGGTATTTTTTGGATCTGCTGAAGAAAATTGTCATACCCCCTAAGAGCGTAGCCTTCATTAGCCTTTTACATGGTGGACTGTGTGGCTGACTTGTTTCTTCGGATTAGCAGTTAACGGATTCACAATCATGGCATTGTGACTGAAATCAACTGCATCCGCACGCTGCAATTTGTCCATATTAGGAACAAAATCAACAAGTCTTATTAATTCATCAAGACCGGCCCGTAATTTATCGCATGTGATAAAAATCACGGTTTCCGAAACATCTTCATGAGTAGTGTTCTCGGAAACTTGAACAAAAATCATGGATTCATGATTCCTATATGCTGTCCATATATTGAGTATAGTCAGTTTCGCAGGCGTCATGAATGATTTGCGGAACAAAGTTGCGAATTCCGTGATTTTTATTCATGGTTTATATTCGTAACAGTGTTCTGGTTTGTTCTAGACATCGTGACTAAAAGATGACGAATTCCGGAACGGATTATTTTGTGTGCAGGTAATAACTATGGAAGTGCTCTTAAAAACAGCTGAGAAGCAGACTCTGTCCCAGTTGGAATATTACACCAGAAAGAAGAAAAAGAAATTTGATAGTAAGTATTTGCACCTTAAAAGGCGTGATTCTTGTTAATTAACGTCCAAGGCGACTGAAACTTATTATGATCCGAATCATATAAAGTTCAATGTGATTGAAGAATGCATCATTTTCAACTTGAACTTACGTAATTTTACTTGCTTCAATAAGTCAGACACATGTGATGTAAATTTACTTGATTTTTGTTTGTCTAGGTATGTTGCCTACGCAGACTGTATTTTTTGACATTTTCATTTAAATTCTTCAATATGTCGGACACATATGATGTAAATTCACTAGATTTATTTCAGGGCTATAAAGTATCATGACCAGGCATTGCAGAATTCGCTCTCATTTGAGTATGAAGCTCGATCAAAGCAAGCAAAGAAAAACATCCCATCTGTTGTGGTCCACGATCGTCATTGTATCGCAAGGTGTAACAAGTCTGATAAATGGAAGCAGCGAGCGAGAGCCCCAAAGAGAGAGTGATGAAAAAATCCATTTTTCTCGCTTGTTTACCGTTGGGGATAGGTGTTTTTCTTTACTGGCACGATAAACAATCCACAAACTTCCAATAGCAATAGTGTCCCCCAGGCTTGGAGCATGTTTAGAGGGGTTTTATTATGCACTACTATCCCCCCAATCTGATCAAAGTTGTAGCAGTATACGATAAACAGTCTCTCATAATGTGCAGCATGTTATGATAGTTACAGAGAGCGATACGTGAGAGATTCTCTCAATTTTCTCAGGATTCAATCCCTGATCATGACCGACCAAACGAGTCTCCTCACTGTTACTAGACGAAGCTATATTTCATGTTCTCACTTCGTCACGTCGCAATGACGAAGCTCTCATGAGAGCAATTTTAAGGTGAAACAGTTTGGAATCAACTTCTAAGATTGCACTAAAACTTCAAAGGCACAAATCTCGCGAAGCAAGCATCCCACAACAGTACACTTTTTATTTTGACTTTGTGTACTAGCAGAAAGCTTAAAGTAAGAAGATCAGGAACGTTTGCCAACTATTTATCCAGTTTTGTGCCTTTGAAAACGTGAGTAGGGGGAGAAGGCGACCATTGTGCCGGCCATCATTGGATTCCGAGATGTTTCACCTTAAAGTTTTTTGTTATTAAAATTTCTTTCTCATATTGGAGAATTTCTGGAAGTAAATTTGTTTAATAGGTTAAGTGGATATCCTTTCAGGATTCCAGCGATATAAATAACAATCATACCAAATAATGAGCTAAATGTTATAAATTTTACGATACTGTCACAAACCATAGCGATGGAAAAATAAAAAAATAGTGTCTGTCATTGTCTCGCTGCCCGATGAAAGTCAGGGAAGCATCTATGTAAAAGTCGCACGACATTCTCTATTTACAGTGACGCTTTCCAGCCCTGATTTATTTCTTTAGGTATGTTGTCTACGCAGACTGTATTTTTTGACATTCAAATTTTTAAAAAAAATGAATAATTCCAATTAATGAAAATTTATCAGTTCCAACCATTTCAAAAACATCGTCTACATGATGATGAGGTTATTTCAAAAGTGTGATAGTGCATTCGTTAAACACAGGTGAAGTAAGTGAAAGAGACTGGAAAGGGTCTCTAAAAATTTAACTTTATGTTTAAATTTTAAATTTGTATTCTATAAACGCTTTTTCCCAAATCCCATGTAATGTTTATGTATATAAGCAAACATAGCAAAACCGAAACGGTTTGGAGTGAATTTAGGCCGATTGTGATTCGGAGTGCGTTTTGATCCTTTGCATTCTTAATAAGATTTACGTCAGGAAAAGAGTGCTTTTTAAAAGGCCAAAATAACGCCAAAAGTCTTATGAGTGACTTTTTGTACTGAGGCTGCATGAATCCCATCACTTACCAAGGTGAATCCTGATCATGCAGCTATGATCCCTCCCCACTAATAAAACTCATTCTCGTGACAACCATGAAGATGCAGAGGTGATCTCGGCCTCTAGTAACAATGGATGTCACACTCATTATCCTTCCTTTCCCCGATGCACAGTGGCGGTCCTTCATACAAAGGTCGGACAAAACCTCAAATACGTCTCAAATTGCTAGATTATAGTTATCTATTAATTATCTTGGATACCTGATATCATCCCGTAGGAAATAACAGTCAAATTGAAAATTCGATTTTCTAGTGAAATTGTTCCAAATTAAGTTTTTTCATCCAATCGTATAAAAAGGCTATCACTACATTTTTTTTCGTTGTAATGCAGAAATTTTTGCATAAACCTGAACTAGAGGTGCAAATTTAACTTCCTTTTAGAAATTCCACTAAAGTTTCAAACGAATTATGACCAATTATATAGATTTGAATGATGAAATCGATAAATTATAATGAAAAATTAAAATGGAATTTTCACCTCTAGGGGCAAAAAGGGGCAAGAAAAACGATTGCACGTTTGAAAGTAAGGATGATTTGCTGCTTCATAGTGAGTGACTCATTTTCCCGAAACTCTTCACATAAAACGTACGAAGTTTAGAAAATTTAACAAAATTTTGGAGAAAGATTATTTGAAACATTTTTTGCTACAAATAACAGCTTGATATGTTAAAAATTATATAATTATAGTCATAACTAAGGCTTATAACTACGCTTTCAAATGGAACCTATTGAGCTTAAATTGGTTTTGATTTCGTTGAGATACAGATGTTTGAAGTTTGCTAGGTGAATCGAAGTTGATGAATTTCGAGCAGTCCAATTTTGCTGACTTTCCCACACTTACGATGCTGCCAAAAATCGAAAACAGAACAGATCAATCTCAAATTTTGAGAAATTGTCGCTCAATAGTAAAGAAGTCTATAAAAAATATTGACGAGTGATTTTGAGAACATGAGTTTTTGAGGTTTTGTCCGGCCATGCGCCACTGTGCGATGACCGTAAGGACGTGGCCGGCGCTGTTATTGACTTTATAAAGTTTGGGGTTCTCGAAAGTGTACGTTGAAGATGGAAAGCTATTCCCAAGCTACATCTGTTGGTTCCTTGTGCAACTTCGATTATTCTGGCCAATCACGGAGTAGCAACTACGAATTGTACGGTCATCTATGCTTATGCTTATGCTTATAAACAAACATAGCAAAACCAAAACGGTTTGATTAGGTCAATTGCTATTCGAGTTTCACATACATGTATACATGTGCGCCCACTTTTAATATAACGCAGAGTAAAAAACTACAACATATCGCGATAAACATAATTGTCACCTAATGCTTTGAATCTTAGTGAGAATATAACGTCTATTTATCGCACGTAGATAATTTCCGTTCCATTCGTACAATAACTCCGGAGGGATTCGCGATAAGAGCCCGACGATTCAATAACAATGAAAAAATAATCAATGAAATTCTCATATGCAATTTTTAATCCCAATTGGAGAAAATATACTCAAACTTAAACCTTTTCACTGTAATTCACATTTCATAAACCTAGTTTTACCACACATATTTCCTACAATTGCCCATGCTATTTCTTACTCAAAAAATCTTATAATGTTTCGCCTGAAACGTACTCAAGAATGTCAGTATCGCCCAATGTTATGAACCTGTCATCGATATCATTTTCAATATATTACTTTTGCGCCGTGTTTACATTTTGATTTCAATTAAGCCCTCTATGTTCATCCTGTTTATTTTTTGTTTGCAGTGCTGCCGTTTATTTTCGCCGTGTTTTGATTTCGTTTTCAGATTTTGATAAACAAAAACACATGCGTAATCAATGAAGTTGCATAAGGTGAAGTTTCGCCCATTACAAATTTGTGTTTTTTGAATAGTTAAATTATCAATAGGGGAAAAGTTTGAGAGTAGTGAATAGACAATCCAGCTAATTTCATTTCTTTATTTTCTTGAATTGTGTACATTTTGTCAGTATCGCCTAAATCGCGAACTATCCTGGAATTGATATAAGGTAAAGTAGGACCCAATCCCAAACCCAAACTTTTGCACGATACACCATACTGAGGGGTGACCCCAAACTTTTGCACGATGACTTGACTGATTGTTTCATTGATTTTGAATACTTTTCAGATTTTTCCGCCAAAATTCCGTGGCGTCTCTTCAAAGAATATAAGTTTACGATTCTAATGACACTTTGATTTAAAATTTTGGTCGACCCAATGCTGAGGAAATTAAATATGATTTTTCAGTGTGTTTTTTGAAAAATATCACAACTTTAAGTAAAAATTTAGTATACAAAGCTCGAAGAATGTTTTTGGAAAAATACATACGAAGTAAGAATAACTCTTTGCCTTTCGAATGCGACCTAGAGAGTTTCAATTGGACGTGTAATCACAGAGATATGGACAGAACACTTTTGCATGTTTTTTAGGGGGTGAACCCAAACTTATGCACGGGAGTGTATAAGCAGATGCATGGTTGCAGGCATAGATAGAAATAGACTTTGGCATTGGTGCTGAGGTAATGTTCGATGGGTATATGTTTGTGTTAGTGCGAATGTTGAAAAAAAGAAATCAGATCAGCCAGGTTCACGAATTTGTGTAAGGCCTCGATACGCTGGCTGAACGCAGTGGAACAGGATCTGAGAACCTTAAACGTTAGGGCCAACTGGAGAAGTAAGTAAGTTAGTTGAGCTCTACAGTACGACAATGGTGTATAAGTTAGATGAGCTCTACAGTACGGCAATGGTGTATCGTAACGCTAGCTAAGAGATGTCAAGAAAGGTAGTTCAGCTGTTATTGGGATGGGCAGCAACTCCTCACCCATCCCCTAATTAAGAATTTGTAGTGATGGTACCAAGGATTCAATTTAAAGCGTAAATTATAAGATTCAGTTAAACCAGAACCGTACACTGCCAAACAGGCATGATTACGAACAAACTTCCCCAAACACCAATCCAAATCCGCTCATCCCCAAACACCACTGATTGGAGACTGATTTTAACGAATTAACAAAATACAAGCGAAACACGAGATTCCAACCGCCTCGGCTCAAAGTCCCAAAGTCATCGTCGAAAATGTGTAGACGACCCCAGAGGAGCGGAGGCAGGATACCGCCGTCAGTGGCGCAGCAAATAACAACCGCCTACAGGCCAGAGTTAACTAACAACCTCCTTCAGTGTTACCTCTGCGCCTCCGCCAACTCACACAGCATCCTCTCCATCAAGTGGCCGCACCAAGCTGCTCCTCTCTAGCCTGATTCTACCCACGGGGAATAAGTGGTGTGATTCCGATTCATCCAAAGTGGTTCCTCCGCGCGCTCGTCGTCGTCGTCGTCGTCATCGTCGCATCGCCGGTCGGTCTCTTGGATGACTTTGGGCTTGTGTACACGGACGGCAGTCACGCGATCATTAAACATAAATTTTTACTCTTGGCTGCGTAAATCACACTTGACTCCTTTCGTTTGGTCGCGTTGCTACGCGGTCGGTGGGATCAGCAAAAGCTGCTGGGTTGCGATTGGAAGGCAAGGGTGCGGTGTGCCGAAGAAACGGATCGTTGACGCGCGGTTCTGGAGAGAGGTGTCAAGGGGAGAGCGGTGTTTGTTGTTTGGTTTTTGAATTTTAAAGTCGTTGAAGCGCGAGGTAGGATACAAAAAGAAACCACTCTTCTCCGCAAAACGGTGCAATGTGCGGGTTAAAACGACGGGCGAAGAGGGTGGGAATTTTGAGGAAGTGGAAAATTGGATGACAGAGCGTAGCGTCGGCATTCGGTAGCAGGCAACCGTTTCCACTATTTTGCTCGCCTCTGCGCTTTGTCTTTCTTTGGGCAGGTTTGTTCCACCAAGAGGCAGTGTGCAGTATGTATAATAGTCATCGCCTTTCTTTGCCAGTGGCGGCAGTCAGATGGGATGAGATGGGTACCTACCTAACTACAGTCTTAGTCGTCATTGAGTTTTTGCACCATGTGAACTGCTCCTTGGTATTACGGTCCTCGAAGTGTTTAAACAGAAGTTCTCAATCGTTGCCATTTTACTGAACAACAAAAAAAAGTTATTCATTTCTACAAAAGCACACTGAAAATAGCTTCTTCGTAGTTTTTCAAAGGCAGTATCCATTTATAACGTAACGCTAAAATTGGAAACCCTAACCCTTCCCCCCTTTCGAGCGTTACGTAATACGTACTCATCTAATATTCACATCGAAACACAAGATATCTTACTTTTTTTTTGTAAATTGCCAAAAGTTCGAAATGTTTTTACCAATATTCATACATTCTGATTCTGAATGATTGGTCTCGAAACGGAAAGAAAGATTTCGATTACAAAATGCTTGGTACAATAATCGTTTGTTTTTAACTTGGATAATCATTTTATTACTACGCTGGTTACATATATGTTATTGAACACTTCCGTTGCAGAAAACAACGAATCATTTAGTAGTTCAGAATCACTATTCCATTATAAAAAAAACCTTATTTTCAATTTATAACAAGCCAATAATTTCACTCCCATGGCTTTCTTGACTATTGGATAAACACAATTGAGTTTCTATCAAGCATTACAGGTTTCTATCAAATACATAATCGCAATGGAACAAAAACATAAATTTATATTATCTATAGAGCGATTTATGCTGAAAATTTTGAAGAATTCTCAAAAATTGACACCCGTCTCACTAAATCTTGTACAGGTTTCTTATTAATATCTGGAATTTAAGGGTGAACTTAAACAGGATTGCCACAAGGTATCGTGAGAAAAACACTAGAAATCATAAGCCGTATTTCACAAATTTCTGAAACATTTTGCTCACAGATTCAGTAATACAATTAAAAAAATCTTATATGAAATTTCAACGAACAGAAACAGTTCTCGATGAATTGCCACAAAATCCTTTTTAAAACATCTTAAACAAAATATTCACAAACTTCAGCATATAATACTCACAGAATCCTTAGCAGGATTTGTTTATAGTTCTGACAGCATTCTAATAGATTCTTTACAATCATTGTCGCAGCGTCCAGGACCTGTTTTCAATTTCATCCGGATATGTTCAGCTCAACGTTTATCGTTTGTCTATTAGAACTTTTGTGTACTATCTGAGTTTTGTTCAATTTCACGAAAATGTTAAAATTACTTTGTGTCACAGCACAAAAAAAATTAACTATGATGTTCTCCAAAGATTGATTTTGTTTTCTCCATAAATATTTTTAAGGGATCCCAAAACCGAATTGGTTCAACTGTTCATTTGAGCATTTTTTTCGAGAAATTTTCCAAAATATGTAAATGTATTTCACGGGGGATTCATCTGAGCATTTCTCCAGATATTGTACAACTGTAGCAATTCGTTTGTAAATTCATGAGTATAATGTAATATACCAAAAAAATCTCATGGAATTTCTGCAGCTATTCTGTTTTTCGAGGATCTCGAGATGCAGCTAGTCAGATACATACTAAGAGATGGTTACTAGAATACTATTCTGTAGTCAATTGTTTTCTACCACCGAGGACTGGAGAAGGTAAAGTGAATGCGATCGCGATCTTCAAGTCATGTTAACTACACGACACTAGATATGGCCTTACAATCAGGGCTATCAAGTATCATGACTGACTTGCGACATTGACGAAACGATTCTTCTCACTGTCACTAGACGAAGCTATATTTCATATGCTTACTTCGTCACGTCGCAATGACGGAGCTCTCACGAGGGCAATTTTAATGTTGTTTTGCTATTTAAATGCCTGTCCCATTTAGGAGAATTTCGAGAAGTAAATGTGATGGATAAGTTAAATGGATATTATTCCATGATTCCAGCGATATAAATAACTATCATACCAAATAATGAACTAAAAGTATAAAAGTTTACGGTTCCATCACCTGCCGTAGCGACGAAAGAATTAAAGAGAATTTGAAAAAAATCTCTGTCATTCGCTCGCCGTCTGATGACAGTGAGTGAAGCATCTATATAAAAGTCGCACGACGTTGTCTATTTACATTGACGCTTTCCAGCCTTGCTTACAGCTGAGATCGAAATGCGCATCTCTGTCAAAGGATACAAATTCTAGTTGAAATTAAATAATATACAACTGAATTAGATTTTTTGCAAATCTTTTTTTTTCGAAAATATAACTAACATGTTTGTTCAAGAACTTAAAAGTTTTTAAGATTTCTTATCTTTTCGATCTACTTACCTACAATATAGATGAATGTTCTACGTGTAATTTGGTGAAAGCTGTTATGGTTTGTATACCAAAATGCAAAAAAAAAACCGCCGTATTTCGATAAATAACTTTAGTTCTATTATCCACTTTGCACCCTTCAACCGAAATCACATATACGAAGACGTACCAAGAAAAATATGATTAGCGATCGACTGAGCCATGTCACATTCCCCGAGCACTTTTTATACTATGG
Source organism: Aedes aegypti (assembly GCF_002204515.2). Lineage (NCBI taxonomy): Eukaryota > Metazoa > Arthropoda > Insecta > Diptera > Culicidae > Aedes > Aedes aegypti. The sequence goes on from NC_035109.1 coordinate 325,819,997, forward strand.
AAATCCTTCGAACATCTTCTCATAAGGATTTCATTCCAATCATATGAGTTCCTTTGATTGTGGTATTATCGCTGCACTGCGAGCAGCTATCATGATTGTTTGGTCAAAAGGAATATGTGTTATACGTTTGGGCTGTATTTTTATGGCGCCAATGAATTTTAAGGGTAATCCTCATATATCTTCTGTAGGAATAGAGAAAGCCCGTATATTTAATTATTCTTGTAAAACATTTTATTATTACGTTGAGGTGTTGTGTTTTGGCCACTCACTATATCACAGTGAACCGTTAGTTATGAGACGAATCAAAACTAATTGCAGCCGAAATCAAAATAGATACGACGAATAAATGCATTAGTAAAAATTTCATTGCATTGTTTCCAATAAACGATCAAAATTTATCAAAATATTATTGCACAATTGGAAAGCCGCTTTGGGAAAGAATTATTTAGCATAGGTCTCTCTGATCAAAGCTTAAAGTGATGGAAATAAGCTCATCACCTTATGTTCAAGAAAAGCTTTGATAAAGCCTAATATCTATATCGACGAACCTAGTATTATAATACTAGGATAAGGGGATTTTTTTTTATTACCGTACGGGTTTGGGCCGAAGGGTCTCAGATTTTCATGAAACTTTTTCCACAGGCAGGGCTCATGGATATATGAATAAAAAAAAATTGAGAAAAATTCAGGGTCGCCTATTTTTCCGGAAAACTCAGGTGGAAATTTTTTGTTTTCCCTTGACACTACTTACTTTGAAAAATCATAACTCAAGAACGAAGCATCGTAGAAACAAAGTTTTTATATGAAAATTTAAGCAAATTTTCTCAAAAATCAAAAAAAAAATGAACTGGAAAAAGTTTTCTACAAAATTTTCCACCGTTGGGAAAATTCGTAAAGAAGAGCCGGAAAAACTATGCCCGAACTCGTGGAAAATTTTCAAAAAAATATTTTCGAGAAGGTAATTTTATAAGCTTTAATCACTGAAATTTTTGGAATGCACTTTTTTTTTTCGTTTTTGAGTTATGGCCAATTTTGTGAAAAATGTCCAGATGTGCCATATAAGACTTTTCTTTGAAAAATCATAACTCAAGAACGAAACATTGTAGAAACAAAGTTTTTATATGAAAGTTTGAGCAAATTTTCTCAAAAATCCAAAAAAAATATGAACTGGAAAAAGTTTTCCACAAAATTTTCCACCGTTGGGGAAATTCATAAAGAAAAGCAGGAAAATCTATGCCCGAACTCGCGGAAATTTTTCAATAAAATATTTTTAAGAAAGAAACTTTATAAACTTCAATTCTGGTAACTTTTAGGATGTACATTTCTTTAATTCCTGATCTATGGTCAATTTTGTAAAAAATGCAAAGATTTGCCATACACGCCTTATCGTTTAAAAATCATGCCCTAAGACTCATCATGACTTGTCGAACCGGATTCAAATTATCACAAAAATATGAAATTTTTGAAATGGAATCAGTTTCCCAGGACATTTTTCACTGTTTATGAAAACAAATAATGAAAACCCGATTAGCTATTCCAGCTTTCAAACAAAGTATATTTGAAAAGAGCGATCAATAAGATCCAATCCTACAATATTGGATTGGATTGGATCTTATTTACGCTCATTTTTAGTTCCTAAAACATGATCAAATATTGCTAGGATGAGCTGTTTGAACCATATATTTACAAATTTATAATTTCATAAACAAAATTTCTTAAGAACGAAACTACATAGAAACAAAGTTTTCTTCAATCAGAATGTAGGCAAGTTTTTCCTGTTAGGTAACTACAAAATTGACAGTTAAATAAATGGGTAGACAATATGACAAATAGGTATTTACCAATTCAAGTTTAAAGCGTTGAAATGGCTTGAGAATCATAAGTTTACCAAAAACTAACAATGAGCAATGAGAAAGTGTAAGTGTTGTCTATCAGCTGTATATTCCTCGTTATTAATTTTTGGAAAGTGAAAAAAGTTTTCCCGAAGCTGTTGAAATGGACAAAGTTCAATATTACGAATACAATTCTTTATGCTGTAACCCCTTCGGACTGGACGGCCACAAATCAGTAAGGACAAATCTACGATCGATCAGCCAAGGCCTCATCAGTAAGCTTCATTCGAATGGAGTTCGGTGGATTACGGAAAAGATGAAAATTTGCGTGAAGTGCTCCATTACCGGTTCGACAAGTCATGATGAGTCATGATTTTTAAACGAAAAGGCATGTATGGCAAATCTTTGCATTTTTTACAAAATTGACCATAACTCAGGAACAAAAAAAAGTACATCCTAAAAGTTACTAGAATTGAAGTTTATAAAGTTTCCTTCTCAAAAATATTTTAATAAAAATTTTCCGCGAGTTCGGGCATAGATTTTCCAGCTTTTCTTTATGAATTTCCCTAACGGTGGAAAATTTTGTGGAAAACTTTTACCAGTTCATATTTTTTTTTTTGATTTCTGAGAAAATTTGCTTAAATTTTCATATAAAAACTTTGTTTCTACAATGTTTCGTTCTTGAGTTATGATTTTTCAAAGAAAAGTCTTATATGGCACATCTGGACATTTTTCACAAAATTGGCCATAACTCAAAAACGAAAAAAAGTGCATTCCAAAAATTTCAGTTATTAAAGCTTATAAAATTACCTTCTCGAAAATATTTTTTTGAAAATTTTCCACGAGTTCGGGCATAGTTTTTCCGGCTTTTCTTTACAAATTTTCCCAACGGTGGAAAATTTTGTAGAAAACTTTTTCCAGTTCATATTTTTTTTGGATTTTTGAGAAAATTTGCTTAAATTTTCATATAAAAACTTTGTCCCTACGATGCTTCGTTCTTGAGTTATGATTTTTCAAAGTAAGTAGTGTCAAGGGAAAACAAAAAATTTCCACCTGAGTTTTCCGGAAAAATAGGCGACCCTGAATTTTTCTCAATTTTTTTTTATTCATATATCCATGAGCCCTGCCTGTGGAAAAAGTTTCATGAAAATCTGAGACCGTTCGGCCCAATTTGTACAATAATAAAAAAATTCCCCATAATTATCCAGCACAAAATCTATAGACAAATTTTATTCAGGCCTGTAACATAAATAAAAAGGGTTTACGAAATCAAATTGCACCACTTTTAAATGGCTGTCACTTTTTACCCGTTGAGTAATTTCTATTGAAATTTTAGGTGCAATTTGTTCAATGTGTATTTGTTTACGCAGTGTAAGTTTCACTAGCTGATGTGCAATCGTTGTGAAGATAGAGTCGGAAGAACTGCGGTGGCGCAAAGAAATTCTGCGTACGTACCTCGAAAAACCGGATTTATATCATCGTGCCATCAGCAGAATGCTGGGAATGGTACATTCTACATTCTACGGTTTCTCGTGTTTCAAATCGATACCACGAACGTTTGACCATCGATTGAAAGGAAAAAAGTGGCAAAAATGGAATTCCGTTTTGTGTTAAGGATCACAAACAGGTAGTTCAAGCTTTCAAGAAGAATCTCAACAGTTCAGTCCAAGATATGGCGAAGAGACTAAATCTATCCAAAACTTTCGTGCAAGATGCAAAAAAAAACGTGAAGGACTACATACGTACTAGAGTTTCCAATTTTCCCGGGATTTGACTTCCCAGGAAACGGGAAAATTAAGCTAATTTTATGCTTTTTAGCAACTCTCCGTATTTTATGTATATTGCATTATATGCCCGTAAATTTCTCTTTTTTCTAAGTCATTTATTTATGTTCCTTAAAAACGCTTGGCTTCAGTTGAACAAAAGGCTCCAGAACAACAAAAAATTAATATAAAATTTATCTCAAAGACCATGCAATAAAATTAAGCCCATTTTCGACCAGTAGCGATTCCCTCACCTCAAATATCCTGTTCTACGAAAATAAATTCAGAAATTTTTACAACAAATTCACATCTACTTGGAAGAAAATGGTTCTAATAGTTGATTTCAATCATTTAAATCATGCATTACATCGTAAATCTGCCAAAACATCAATTTATAGTACCGTAGCACAGGTAAAAAATGAGGTTACGAGTCGCCTCTGTTCTCGACAAAACTAATAAAGTTGAAATTATATTTGCCAACATTAAATCAAAATTATCAAGCACTATAATTAGACCCAACTAGAGTCTTACATTGAAAATGTGACTTTTCATTGAACAGAATCAAATTTTATAACCCTACTTAAGTTATGAAAAAGATCTCTCGAAAATGTTGTATTGCCATATCATGCTTTAAAAAATAAGAAGATATGAATTTGATTGATAAGTAACTATTTGATTACAAAAAAGCAACAAATAAACATTGAAATATAATTGCACAGTTAATTACCCAAGTAACAATTTCAGTGGTTTTTGATCTTAGATGTTATTTATGGAGGTTTTATTAGAGATGTATCCATTCCTAACAGATTTAATAAAGCATTGCAAAGTGCCAAACGTTCTTTTCGATAAAACCCACTTTAAAATGCTTTGTTAAAACTTATTTGCTGGCTACATTTTTTGATAATAAATTGTATTTTGAAGGAGCTGTGTAGTGTCTATTGAAACCTATACTTAAAACCTCATCTTGCTTGTCTTGTCAAGGCATAAGTAAAACTTCTAAGTCATGTTAAAGCCTTCTTAAATCTCAACTGTCTGATGCATGTTATTGGAATGCAGTCTGCGTGTGGTTATCAATATCATTATGTTGATAATGATAATCACGTAGTGAATTATGGATTAATCAGAACGCAGACATAGAAATGATAAATATTTCTTTAGAATTAACAGAATATCGCATATTTATTTATTTAGAAATAACAGAATATCGCATATTTTTCCCATACTTGCCTGAACTTCCTGTTCTAGTGGGACAACTATGCTGCACACAACAGCTGAGCTACACGAAAAAAGCTTCCATTTTTCAGGCACTTATCACTTACCGTTTTCTGCATCAATACAACCGATCAAGCACGACGGGCTTTATTATAACAATTTATTCCAATAAAACAGTTAAATACATAACGGCACAAATTTAATAAAATGAATCACATGACAAAATTGAATCTTCCGATTTATTTACCTTTTTGACAGCACTAGCTTTCCTGAGTGCATTAAGTTTAAGTCAAGGCTCCCAAAAAACCAATTTGTCTTAGTGCAGAACAAATATTCTGATTTAGGAATATTTTAGCCAGTGAGGGTTTTGCGCACGGTTTCTTAAGATCAAAAGCGTTTATGAATGATTATATTGTTCGGAATAATCACCAATTGATCTTAAACCATCACAGAAAAGACCAGCAAGATTTAACTGGATGGAATCCATTTTTATTGTCGCCGTTTTGGATTGATAATTACAATATGCGCAGGATATTCCAATTTATGATTGAGATGAGCATGAAATCATTCTGAAAATGGAATGGAGTAAAATATTGGATAGCCAATAATGATGTCGTAATTGTGGCGCGTTGCTGTAAATCGAAAAATTTTATGTCATTCCACCAGTAAATTTTTGTTGGCATGAATTTCACGCGATAGTAAGGAAATTTTCTGCCACGTAAAAAATGATTATTTTAATTTATTATTATGAGTCGGCAGACATCATGATGGTTTCAATATCAAAAAAAGGTTATGGTTTATTAACAAATTATTGGTTGATGTTTGTTCAATCATATGCTCTCAACATTGGTTTTATTCCGTGTATTAGGATATCGTAAAAGATTTAATACCGCTAGTTGAGCTCAATAAGGCTATACAATAGCTCTTATGAATGTTTTATAGCATACTACAAGGGTAGATGTATTCATACGATACAAAACTAAGAAGTTTAGAAACGGTTTTAAGGTATAGTCTTAACAACCTCCTTTAGTGTGGGCCTTTTCGGGCTTAACGGAGTTTTATCAAAGGTTTATTAAGGTTATAAAGACTAATAAGTTCTAACATGAGTTTTAACGATATGGTGGTAACAACAGCTTGTAGTAAATGAAAAAAACTAAAAATGTTACTTGGGTAATGGTCAAGTTATTGGCAATTCCTGCTTAAGGAATCTAGCTGTTATAAGGTTTTTGACGTTTTGAAGTTTACATATACACGACGAAACACGTGTCAAATGTACACATTGAAATTGAAATTGCGAAAAGAAACCACGTGCTCCAGTGGGGATTGAACCCACGGCTCCCTATTCGCTAGATGGGCGCGAACTAAACTCGATTACCTCAAAGCACATGGGATCATCATTTTGAAATATACCATGACCCCACAGTTATGGATCAAATAGTGTGGAGTCCAAACTATAAAATTCAATAAAACGACATGGAAAACGTAAAATTGTAATTTAAAAGCACGAATTGAATCGTTTCAAATTGGAACTTTGGTTAGTAAACTGTTTTGAGTGCAATATTTACATAGGATTGCATAAAAATTAAAAATTGTATCGGTTTTTGAAAACCATATTATGGATCAATTTTCATATTATGGATCAAATTGTGACATATTACGGATCAGTGCGCAAAATCAAGAGATTTTTAACTCAATGCATCTGTATTCCATGATTTGGCGAAAGTTATCAATATGTCACATATTACTGCAAAAAATAGCAGTGTTAGAGCTGGAAACAAGGGTAAAATGCCATTTTTGTTGTGATACTGCATTGTAGTAAGTGAGACATGTACTGTTTTCGCTCCACACCAAGTTTTTCACCCATTTTTGTCTGCTAAAACATGAAATTTACAAACCTTGTTGTCATATTAGTTTTATCCTTAGTGCTATTGTCCGAAAATGTCGAATCCAATGCTTAAAATGGCAGAAATCTACATTATTTGGAAGTGATCCATAACCGTGGTAAACAATCATTTGCTGGTCCATATTATGGATCACTAGTTAAAAGTGATAATATTCGGTATTTAGAATCAACAATCGAGAAACATGTTTTCCAAAGATGAATTCATACTAAATCGAAACGAACTAGCATGTTTTATAGTATAACATTTGAATTTTACCACCTGTGGGGGCTTATGAATGCTGACGGCACTTCTTACAGAAAACGACAATATAATGATAGCTGTGTGGTATCAACTAAACATTTGTCAAATACAACGTTATTTAGTGGTTGAATGTTGTGCTTAACATTACAAATGATAGAAGACAAATAGTATAACATGGGAAAAATAAGTTTTAGATCAACGTTTTTGTTTTAAGCAAGTTATCCGATGTTGAACGCCAAAGTGATCCGTCACTGTGGGTGATCCGTAACTGTGTGGGCATGGTAACTAGTGAACTAGTAAGGACATTGATTGGCATAACATGATGAGTAAATTGTGCGATAGTTTTTCTTTGAATTAATTTCAAATTTCATTTTTTAATGAAGTAGAACTTCCCGGAAAATACGGGAATCCCGGTAAACAGAAATCTTTTTCCCGGGAAACGTCCAAAAGGTGCCTAATTGAGATTAACGGCAGAATACAGCAGGTAAAACACGTCCTCCACGGAAGCTCTTATCCCAGTTGTTGATGAAACCACATTGCCTCGTTATGGATGATGAGACGTATGTAAAATAAGATTTCCGGCAGCTTCCGGGACTCCAGTTTTCCACTGCTCATCATAAATTCGATGTCTCTGAGGACGTTAGAAAGCGAAAGTCAAGTCAAAGCGATGTAAAAGTTTGCCAAAAACTATATGATTTGGCAAGCAATTTGGTCGTGTGGAAAGTGGAGCACGCTATTCGTGACAACTGGAACAGTCAATGAGCAGGTGGATTCTACCACATTACCCTGAATGCCGTTGCCCCGAATGTTACCACCGTGTTACGACCCATAACCCCGACTGCCGTTACCCCGAATTCCAAAACCACGGGGCATTGTCATTCAAGATGATTGGACTTTCGTGGCAACAGCATTCGGGGTAATGGAATTCGGGGTGATGGTACATTCGGGGTCGTGGCATTCTGGAAGATGTCATTCGGGGTAATGGGTTTCGGGTTAATAGGGTAGAATCCTTGAAAGAGGTTTTGGAGTGGTACAAGGCCAACCAATTTCATGCCGAAACTTCTCAAATCTCCGAACGCACTGGAACTTCGACCAATTGAAAATTACTGGGTCATCATGAAGCAGGCACTTCGGAATCATCCTAAGGAAGTGAAATTGGAGGAAGAAATGAAGAAAAAATAGACTGCCACGCAAAAAAAAGTTAGCCCAAATGTTGTATAGGACTTAATGAGTAGTATGAAGAGAAAAGTTTGCGCATATGGATATGGAATTGAAATTCAATTAAACAAACATGGGAAAATATTCATAATATGTATTATTTTACTCCCTGAAAGTTTTAACATGATTGGTTGAACGTGCGAATTTTGCGACATATTTGTGTATGTCACAATTTGATTCCGTACACCCTTTACAGTTATATCTGATGGAAGTTTTTTTCAACCAAGTCCCTCTTTCTGACTTTTTTTTTTTGGTAAATTCTGATGAAATTCAAAAAATGAATTTTAGTGTGATTTGTAAGGCAAACACGGAAAAAAATATGCAAACTTTCCTCAATGATTCCTATTGCGTGACCTCAAAACATAACCTGTGATTTGAGAACCACTGCCTGTGGACCAACTCGTTGCGCGTTTCTGGGAAGGCAGAGCGCGGTAGCAGCGGTCTTTGAAAATTAAAGCTCGCAAGAAGTTTCTTGACGATGAGGCGACGACCAACCGGTGTAAGTGGCGCGAAGGGCGGCGTAATAGGTTGGGTAAATTTTAATCTCTCATTTCTTGTTTTTCACGGCTTCGTTTTTTAATTGAGAGCAACTTGAGTGTGCAGACGAGTGGAAGTTTGTAATTTGAAGAAACTCTACACCACCCGAGCTCGGCACAGTCATCCAACCATCAACATCATCATCGTCCTCAAGAGGGTAGAGGTGGGTTGTGTACTTCGGTTGAACTAATTCTCGAGTGGATTTGTCGTAAATGACAGCTATGCCATTAACGAGTGCGCGTTCAGCCTGACACACAGGAGCAACGGAGCGAGCCGATAAATGAAAGGGTTCAAGTGCGGTGGGAAGAATTAGCGAATTGCGGGCAGAGTCAAGAGGTTTCTTGAAATGTAATCCTATTAGGAAGGAGAGACAGAGCCGCGTTACCCACGACAGTAGTTGTTGATTGATTCCACTTTTGAGACAGGCATCGAGGCGAAGAAACGTTCACCCCGTCTCATGCCACGGAACAAACTTGTTGGCCATCGAAAAAATTAACATTCCCCGAAGCACGTTTGAGTGACACGATTGTTACAAGGCTATTAAATACTTGTGTCCCTTCATGTGCGCTTACCGCAAGGCCAGGTTCAGTTTCTTTGTATGTCCCAAACCTCAGGGGAGTGCTTATGGTGTCAGCTGCTATACGAGCATGTTTGGTCGATGTATAAGACCGCTCTCCGGCGGTAAACTCCCCGCGGACTACTATTTCTACTTTGCTGTAGCCTGCATTTCAAGCACTTTTCCAGTGGCCATAATACAACCGTGGAAGCAATGTCTTATTGCAGTCTACTTCAAGTTTAACCAAAATGTGCCACCGAGCGCTCAAGCCAAAAAAGTACTCATGTCCTCAATCCTTCTCCTTAAACAACTTGGAACGGTGTTGAAGCGGATGCGTTCCAAGAAATAACATGCAACAAAGCTGATTCCACCAGATATAAAAGCTGCGACGACGGGATGCTTTTCAAGGGTTTACTTTCAGGAACGTGACTTCCGATTATGGTGAAGCATTAAAAGGTCGAGGAGGGAATGAAGCAGAGTTGAAGGTATTGTTCGCTGATGAGACAATTCTCAGAAATGAATATCCTGGTTTTCGCACTCACTACGAGAACCGCACGAAAGATGTACTGGTACCGGAAACATGTAATGGGTCGTGCACAAATTATATCACGCTCCAAGGGGGGAGGGTGTCAAACAAAGCGTAATAAACCTTACAAAAAGTGAGACAAAGGGGAGGGGGAGGGGGCCGAAAAGATTTAATTTAGCGTGACATAATTTGTGTACAAAACTGTGTAGAGCGACATTGCATGAGGATTATTCGATTGAATTTTTCTTCTTCTTTCTGGCGTTACGTCCCAACTGGGACAAAGCCTGCTTCTCAGCTTCCACAGTTATTAACTGAGAGCTTTCTTTGCCGATTGACCATTTTGCATGTGTATATCGTGTGGCAGGTACGAAGATACTCTATGCCTTGGGAATCGAGAAAATTTCCAACCCGAAAAGATCCTCGTCCAGCGGTATTCGAACCCACGACCCTCAGCATGGTCATGCTGATAAGCTGCGCGTTTACCGCTACGGCTATCTGGGCCCCCGATTGAATTTTTATGTATTCTATATTACTAGAAGCTTACTTTTCAACAAGTGTTCAAAAAGATTTTCCACAGTTATTACCTGAGAGCTGCACTGAAACCTCGATTTGCAAACTAGATCAGAAGTTCGTAAATTTTATCAGCTCGTAAACCGAGGGAGTTTAGTTCGCAAAAGGTTTGCAGTTTGGAGTCTACTTGTAAGAAATACAGTTGTATTCTTTCAAGAAATTGTGCTTTTAAGGTGGAGATGAATTAGAGCCAAACCTCAAATTTTTAAGATCACAAATCTGAAGAACGAGACGACTGATCACGCTGAAAATTTGATCGTTTGGTCATTATCAGCAGAGAACCAAACGATCAAGTTTTCAACTTGAACGGATATATGAGTCTCCAGATTTGTGCTCTTGAAAATTTGAGGAGTGGCTTCGATTCATCTTCATCTGAGAGTATGCTAAGCGTATTATTGGTTAAAATGGTTTCTAATAAGATCAAAATGTGTGCAAGATAAGGCCTATTGTAGGTACAGTCCCTTGATCACGTATTTTAGAAAACAAAGTAGAATATTTGCCTTAGGATCTATAAGTGTAAGCAAGAAGTTATTGGATGAAGAACACCTGTTGAAATTAACCATTCTTCCAGCTTAATGCTCTGGACCTGTTTAAGTTGTTGAGATATATTTTTTTGAAAATAAAAATTCAGTCATTTTTCGCACACACTGTAGGTCTCAGCGGAATAGATTTTATATTATTAAAAAATCATAACTTTTGAACAGCTCAACCGATTTCCGATCTTTTCTTATGGAATAAAAGCGTAAAATTTCAACTTTTCTGAAAAAATTTAAAACTCCAAAAATAAAAATTACATGAAAAAACATAAAAAAATCTAGTTTTAAAGGAAATATTTATATTTTTTCTTGTAATTTTTTACCAGTGTGTTATATTTTTTTCTGAAAAGTTGAAATCTTAAGCTTTCATTCCATAAGAATAGATTGGAAATCGGTTGAGCTGTTCATAAAATGTGATTTTTTTAAAAATAAAAAAAAAAAACTATTGCGCTGAGACCTACAGTGTGTACCAATAATTTTTTATTTTCAAAAATATATACCTTAAAAATCAAAAAAACATGCATCGCTGAAAATTTGACAGTAAACATAAAATACTGAACTTTCAAGAAGAAATGAGAACAGCAATAGTCCCTTTGGTCCGGAGGCCTTCGAAACACGACATAAACGGAAATATTGATTATTTTCTATTGAGGATTTTGCCCTCCAATAGACTCACACCTAAATAATTTTGTCCCACCAAAATATTCTCCCACCATGTTTGCCATATATTGGATGGCGTCGTAGCTAACAAAACCAACAAGTAACGCACATGTAACGCATTATGTTGGATTGTACTTTGAATGCAAGGTGCGTGCTTCTATGAAAGTGCCATATAAACTGATGTGTGAGTATTTATTTTTCCTCGTTGAAGATGTACACGATAATCTATTCCTCAACTAAACGAACAATATGTAGAAACAAATTTTTGTAAAGCTTAATATTTTTTTGATAAGTCAAAATCTTTAGCTTTCATTTCGTTCTGGAGTGCACTATTTAACGATGAGATTGGAGTAATCCTTGTTGGTCCATTCCGTCTAACTTCACAAACTAAGATGATACATAGTCTACAAATCGAAAACTTGATCCATCCAGTGTTACACGAATTAGCTGAATGAGTACAGTCAACTCTCCCTAACTCGTTATTCAAAGGACACAAAACCAATGCAATTGCGAACCAAGGGACCATCGAGTTAGCCATGAAAACCAACTTTTATTATGCATAAGCATAAGCATAAGCATAGATGACCGTACAATTCGTAGTTGCTACTCCGTGATTGACCAGAACAATCGTAGATGCACAGGGAATTAATGAATAGGGCTTGGGATTAGCTTACCATTCTTCAACGTGCACAAATTGAGAGCTCAAATTAAAAAGTCAATAACGGCGCCGGCCACATCCTTACGATCATCGGGGAAGGGAAGGATTATTAGTGTGACTACCGTTGTTACTGGAGACCGAGATCACCTCTGCAGCTCCACGGTTGTCATGGAAAGGATATTGGGTTAGTGGGATAAGGTAGAGATCTGGGAGTCACCAATATTTGGTGATGCGATCCATGATATAATCACACCTAACCGGATGCCCGAAATAATTCGATAATAGATCAAACACTACTAACGATCCGCGGCGCTTTTTTATTTCTCTGTGCGAACGACGCGCGACAATTTTGATCCAGCCCTCATCACCCGCCCCCGCAGGAACAATCATCAAGGTCGAAGGATCAAACACTACTCTGAAAACCAACTTTTATTATGGTTCTATAACTCGATATTAAGATACGGAATATCAAGTAAAGGAGAGTTAACTGTGTCATTAGAAAATCAAGTACAAATATTGTCTGCAACAACTTGTTTCTTTGCAATGAATCATACGCTGTCTTGAAAACAATAAACAAATGGCGAGCCCGCAAGTTATACTCTAGAAATTTACCAAACATCATTCACAAGGTGAACGGCTGGCGAAGGCCAGTCTGCACACATAATGTATCCAGCTCATTAGCTATATGATATGATACATCTGATTACAAACATGTCTACACCAAATTTAGATCTAGTTCTATCTCTCGCTTACGACGAACCCTAGAACATCCACTTGCCTTTCATCCCATTTCTTGGTATCTATTATAGCGTCGGTGAGTCGCTGGCCTCTCTTGTGATTAAAATAGAGATGATGAATACTTCTGAAATTAGAAATATTAATTGCTTATTATGAATAATTCATTGATTAATTGATAAAGCTGCTCACTTCCCTGATTGACGCACCCGCCCTATAGCCTTTTCCTCTGATAAGGTCGTGGAAAAAAAACAAACATCTCATGGATAAAATTCTGTTGAAATTTTTGAGCACTATTCTCGGAGCAATTTCTAGTACGAAGTGAAACAATGGCGTTTTTTTTTTTTGGTATATTCTAACAAGAATTGCTTCACGCGTTCAAGTAAAACTTCAGATAATATTGAGGATTTTGCCCTCCAATAGACTCACAACTAAATAATTTTGTCCCACCAAAATATTCTCCCACCATGTTTGCCATATATTGGATGGCGTCGTAGCTAACAAAACCAACAAGTAACGCACATGTAACGCATTATGTTGGATTGTACTTTGAATGCAAGGTGCGTGCTTCTATGAAAGTGCCGGTTGTAGGACATTTCCCAGAAAGTCAAACCCCAGAACGACATTCCCCAGAATGACGTTCCCCAGAAACCCATTCCCCAGAATGGGACATTTCCCAGAAATCCATTCCCCAGAATGGGTTTTATACGTTTGTAAAGAGTGGAAAAAAATTGGTAGTTTAGTTTTTTTGTCGTTAAGATATGTACCTACTGAATTGATTCGAATTCCGGACACAGAGGTCAATTCACCAAAAATATTATTTTGTCAAATTCATTATTATGGATCTCAAGCGAATAAAATCGGAATTGAGTTAAGAAATCTTTTGAACTGCGAGTATTTGCTTCCTTTTTCTCAGGCAAACCATCTAAGCTGCCGTCCATAAATCACTTGGTCTTCTATGGAAGGGGGGGTGTGGCATACAAATTTCAAAAAGTTTGTACGGTCAAAAAATCACGAAAGAGGTGGTTTTGTGGCTAAGTGGTTCATCGGCAGACTCAACCATAATCTTAGGAGGAAAATGCTGTTTAAAAATTTTCTTAATTGTGTCTTAATTAATTTCATAATTGTGCTACTGTCGTTTCCCTGAATACCATTTCCCTGAATGCCACCTCGCCGAATGACCCGTTTCCCCGAATAGTGATGCAGTTCAAACAGGTGCAAGAATAGTCCTTAAGGACTGGGTGCTGAACTAGAATGAATGATTAACAATTAAAAGAAGAAGATAATATAGATTTGAACGTCATCCTCGACTAAATATATCTTGCCAAAAATGCCAATGATGGGGAAACTCGAAAGAACCGCCAATCAAGTGAAGAAGGGTGCATATTAGATGACCGGTTCGTTACCACCTCGAAACACAAAAGTTATGATAATTATAAGCGCTAAAAACTTTTCGGAAACTAGGCTATTCGGGGAAACGGGTTGTTCGGGGCACTGGCGTTCGGGGAAACGACATTTGGGAATCCGACATTCGAGGAAAAGTAGCTCAACCGTTTAACATAAGCTGTTCCTACATATGCCATACTGTGTTTTATGATCAAACTTGATCCAAGCTATTGTTTTTTTGTTTTCATAGTTATTCTTCCTTCTTTTAAAATTGGCTGTTCTTTCTAATTGTACTTTCAAAGGGAAATTGGTGTAGTGTAATATGTCACAAAGTTAATTAATGGAATTTGTTTTTCGGCTTTTATGGCATATTCTCCCTTCTTTTGAACATATGCTGTTCTTCCTAGGTTTATTGGCTAAATAATTAGGGATGGTACACATATTATGTCATGCTAAATTTTAACTTTTTCGACGAGAAAATCGTCAAAAAATATAAAAATCTTCCAAATGGTTCGAATTACATTTCCGATCATAGCTGGTTAATTTTTAAGAATTTTTGATTTAAAGATTCTTCATTCAATAAATGAAAGACTGCAACAAATCGAAAGTCCTACCGTTAAAAATAAAAAAAAAAAAAAACAATACGAAAATGTTTTACCTATGAAAATTATGGTTTTCTCGAATTTTCCAGTTAGATGCATTCACTATTTACTATTTACCATTTTCCTGGATTTGAACACCTTAAAGATCTCTTGTTATTTTTTTCTGGGGAATGTCCCATTCTGGGGAATGGTTTTCTGGGGAATGTCCCATTCTGGGGAATGGATTTCTGGGGAATGTCCAATTCTGGGGAATGGCGTTCTGGGGAATGTCGTTCTGGGGAACGTCATTCTGGGAAATGTCGTACAATCGAAAGTGCCATATAAACTGATGTGTGAGTATTTATTTTTCCTCGTTGAAGATGTACACGATAATCTATTCCTCAACTAAACGAACAATACTAGAAGAAAAAAAAACTCTCGAAGGAATTGTATGAAGTATTTGTTAATGAAAAAACTTTGATGAATTACTGAAAGAATACACAGTTGTACATATATTTGGACTATGGAGTAAATCATGATAAATTGAGAGCGAAGTGTGCCATGCTCCATAACGGACGCGAAAAAATTTCACACCCGTCGATAGTAATCATATTATTCCGTTTTTGGGTATCTTTAAGCCAAATATCGAATAAACTTTTAAACTCATTTAAGTGATAATGTGTAGTAGTGTAAATTGAAAAAATGTGGATATGAGTATTTCGTGCTGTTATCGATGCTGAGCTTCGGCCTTCGATTCAGCTGAGATGCCTGTCCGAAAATTTTCCGGTGGTGCGTTAAATTAAATTGTGTTGTGGCTCCTGGGATCGTTTTCAACATTTTGATAACTGAATGCTCATGTTCGAAAGTATTGCCACAACGCCACCAAACCGGACAGCGTAATGAACTATTCAGATGTTAAACGCAACGCTCGGGGTCCAATTAAAATAAAGAGTACTTGACTTGATTTCTACAGGATTCATAATAAATTTATCGTTGCTTCGTTGTTCTTTTCTCTTTTTTTTTTGTTTGCTTTGTTTTGCGCTTCTATTTGATTCGGTTTACGCGATTCGGACGATCAGTGCTCAAAATCGTGCTGTTTGCTATAGCTCCCGTATTTTTTTGTATAAATATATTTTTTGGAATATTCAATTACTGAAATGTTCCCAAGTAAATTAATGGACAATTACAATATAAAAGCGCTTGTAGGGACGTGTCTATGTATACACAAATTGGAGATTTTGGCGAAACCCCTGTTCAAATTAGTAGCGGAAGGATCGAAGTGGGCAGTGTTAAAAATCGGACGTGAAAAGTTTTCGCTGCCGTCAAAATTGTCTTTTTCTGCCTATTCATTGTATTTAATTGTTGTAGTTTTATTATCAAAAGTTTTAGTGAAAAGAAGTGTCATATAAAACAATAAATAGTGATTTGAATTGTGTTTCGGGTGCCGTGATCCAGTACAGCTTGATTTTGGATGCCGTGGTGCTCGGACCGGAACACATTTTTCCATTCGGAGGTTACAGATGGCACATGTTTTAATGAAACAATCCGGTGAGTTTGTTCCATTATTTTATGAATCGCGTTTTGAGAGGTATCGGATCAATAATTGCCTTTTGACGGAACTTGCTGCGTGTTTTCGTTACGGGAACTTTTTTTTCGCCAATCTTCGGAGATAAACATTTTTGTTCGGTTCGCGCATTCCGCCCTGATGATAGCTTGCTGATAGTGCGATACGATTGCTTGGCCGAGTATTATTCGTATATGAAAAAGTGTTTTAATCGCGTTTTGCGTTTATTTTTATTTATTTGTTTATTTATTTTATTTTTATTTTATTTTCTTACGATCCAATGACCCTAGAGGGATTGGTTCTGCTTTGTATTTACTTCTGAGCAGAAAAAAAAACACCCGAATCATCATAACAAGTGCCTAATAATAAATCCAGTTAGAAAAAGGGTATCTTTTGATTGCCGGAATTCAAAAGAATAAATTTACAACACTTAACCACAAATGCCCTTTGTCTATCGCTAGCTTTTCAGGCGAATCCTGACGTCAAACCTTTCCCATTCTCCTCCTCCGTAGCACTTATGAGGGTGTCGCTGAGTCGGTGGCCTCTCATTAAGTAAGTGCTACATCAACATTTCCTTCCCCTATCCCAAGTTACGGTAAAGATGGGCGTGGTCGGGAATCGCAACATTCATGCTTTTGGTAATATTGTCCAAGATTGGGCCAAGGTTTACTCCCCAGCCTTGTTCCTGAAAGCAGTCTGGGTAAAATTATCAAATTACACATGAATGTTGCTAGTATCCAATCTACGAAGTATACCGTAACTACGCTAACGCTAAACCCCTGTTCAAAATAGTAGCAGTTAGTTTACATGCCTTCCTTGATGGTCACCTGAAACGCATTTGTATTGTTTTTGTGTTTTTTAACTTGTTGTGCAATATTTGTGAATTAAATAAATAAATAATGAATGCTTTTCAAGATTTCTTGGCGTATTTTCGGTCCTCGGGTTTCTTAATAAAACAATTGTTTTGATTAAAGACGATGTTTCTCATCTTCAGGGAAAACTACAATTTTACAAAATTATGGTATTGTTAAAGTCATGTCCGAATATTAATTAAAATTACTTACATCGTTGATTGCTTTTCAATCAAGTGGATTTGAACAAACATGGAACGAACGGCTAACAACATTACACTGGAATTATAAATAAATTTCGGACATAATGATATAATTCACATTAACTTAGTATCATTTTAACGGAGCACACACTTACACAGCTTTCACCCGAGCACATCTAAACAGGTTTAAAACAAAATGTCAAAAAAAAGGACAAGAACTTATTAAACATAAAGTAATAGTGTTCTTTTGTCCACTCAATTTGCGATTGAGTGCAGAAAACCTGAATACACAACGGTCAAATAACTTGTATCGGTCCTGAAATTGACCGTTTTGGTGTCACAAAAAATGTGACACATTTCAAGGAGGCCGGGGATGGACCTGGTGTAGTGGTTAGAACACACGCCTCTCACGCCGAGGCCATGGGATCGAATCCCATTCCCGAGATAGTCACTGACAAAAAAGTTGTAGTGACGACTTCCTTCGGAAGGGAAGTAAAGCCGTTGGTCCCGAGATGAACTAGCCCAGGGCTAAAAATCTGTGTGGTCAGCCCAATATAAGCACAGTCGCAGTCACTCCCTGTGTCGGCAAAAACTTTTATCCAGGACATTCATCAAATGAAAATAAACACATTTTTTGACATACATTTGATTACGTTTATAATGAAGCCATAAAAAAATTATACCTAATTTATATTCATGATACGCATCACTTATCACGGTGAATCCTGTTCATGTAACTTTTTAACGCTTTTAAGGTGATCTCTGTCTCTAGTAACAACGGTAGTCACACTATAACATCCCTTCCCCTCCTTGATGACCGTAAGGACCTGGCCGGCGCCGTCATTGACTTCATTATATGCAGAGTTCTCGAATAGTGCACATTGAGAATGGTTAGCAAGTCGCAAAGCTCCGTTCGTTGGTTCTCTGTGCAATTTGGGTTGTTCTCTAGCCAATCACGTAGTAGCAACTACGAATTGTGCGGTCATCTATGCTTATGCTAATGCTTAGATGAAAAATGAGTGAAATGTTTAAATCATTTAAAATAAAATCCCTCGAGTAACAGATATGTTAAGAGAACATTGCATGCATTGCTAAAACAATCTTTGAAAATCTTCTAGTGTATTTCTAGTAGAAAATTGAGAAAGAATATTTAAACTAACATGGAGAGTTCTCAGATCAATTTTCAGGGATGTCCTATAGGAAAAGGTTACCAGAGATCAAAGATGGCCTCCTCAATCGCCACGTTGAATTTTACACATTTTCAGCGCATAAACGTCATAAAACTTCAAGATTTTTTCTTCTTTTTCTTTCTGTCGTTCCGTCCCAACTGTTTTATAAGCTTCATCACAGCTGAAGCTTTCTTTGCAAATTAAACATTTTTTCATATGTTTATCGTGTGACAAGTGCGAAGACCGATGGGATTCCAACAGCCGCCCCTTAGCATGGTCATGCTGGCTATTTGGACTCCAAAAAAAAAACCTATAAGGCTAAACATATGTTTCATTAGTTTATCACTTACTGCTAACATCATACCATTTTCAAAGCATGTGTTGGATGAATCGCCTAGATTTTAGATTTAAGGGAAAACTCGAGTTACTAGAACTGGACATCTGAAAGCAATTATTCGTTGAATATTCTGAGGAAGCTTAAAAATCTTCAGGTTTGATCAAAATAACAATTCCTGAAGTATTTGAGAAAGAATGAAGGAGAAATTTATAAAATAATTTATGTCAAAATCCAGACTTAACTCCAGCAAACTTTTTTTTTCAAAATTATCTTGAGGAATTACTGGAGATATTTTACTAAAATAAAAATGTGAGTTTAGGAAGGAATCCTTGATTGATTTCCTGAAGTTATTCTTAAAGGATTTTTTCGAAGCATTCCTGAAGTAACCCATCCATAAATTTTCAGAGATTCAAAATGGTCTTGAAGGCAGCCCTGACGATTTATTAGTACTTTTTGGATGTGTCATTCGAAAAACTCTTAGGTCAATAATTTTTGGAATCCTCGAGAAGCTGAAGGAGAAATTTTTACATAAAATACTGTCAGCAATAAACAAAAATATCTGGAGCTGAAATTTCTTGCGTTAAACACTAGTTTGTCAGTAATTCTGAGAATTCCAACTTTTTGTTCCTTAGAACTTTATTTTTCAATCTCTTGTCTTTCGACTTTTAAAACAAGACATACTTGCATCGATGTATTTAAAAGAAAAACTAAATGATTGTCGCTCGAATTTTTGTCGAATTTTCGGGTTTTCACATAATAATAATTGTTATTGAACTTCCGAAAACATATTAAGCTTAGCATTGTGATAATGTCAACCGCTATAAAGAACAGTGAAGCTGAAGGTATTTAGATTCGCTTTCGAGCACAATCCAGTATGGCTTCTGAATGTTTATTTGCCTAATTTTTCTAGGTACAAAATATCATCGACACGATATTTGAATAAAGGAAGATGAAGCTCTTTTTGTAAAGTTAAAGAAGCGTGCATGAACAGCTGAAAAGCAGGCTCTCTAACTTAACATTTCATTTATTCAAAGATCTGACTATCTGTCCTAATGATGTTGACATCGAAAGACACTATGTGTACAAGCAAAAGAAACTATGTACCGCAAGCATCGCGCTAATCACCGGCAATCCACTTTTAGAGAGCGCCTATTAGGCTACACCGGTTTAGCTCCTTAATCCGTTCCGTTACGCCACGTTTCCGAATCATTTACCCCGATAATGAGTTTCTCGGGACCAATCGTCAGCAGAGCCTCCGCAACGCCGCCAAACGCTCACTGAGCTGAGCTGAACCATGTGTACTTATCGTATCGTACCCACCGACAAACCTGCCTGCTTCCTCATCTTCTCGGCTGATGTCCCGTATCGACAATTTCCTAGCACTGATTGAACGGAGGAAATTCACCAGTTCGCTACGGTGCGGCCAACCCAAGCAAATGCCTCCGGGCCACAGTGCTTCAAATGTTGGGACAAAAATCAAAACTTACTCTACAGACGTTTTTGCTCAATGATGTCTAAAACTATAAGAGTTTTCATTGCAAAGTACAAGAAAAAAAAATAACTTGATATTTGTGAAAAAAAACACATTGTTCATGAGCTATCAAGCGAAAAAGTCAAAAGATAGAACTGTGGTTGGCTCGATGTTACAATATCCACACAAATTAAGAATCTATCATTCAATCCCCAGCCTTCATCAAAAACTAAGATTTATTGTTCAAATTTTAAGAAAACCGCATAAAAATTTATCATCACGTTACAATACATTTTCTTCAGCATTGCATAAATTTTAATAAAAAAAATAGAAAATGGTTTTGAAGATTTTTAAAACGATGATTATTATTTTCCTCTTAAGGTAACAGGGGAGCTCATGCATTTTTCTCTATCTCTAGTCGAATTCTAGCAATTAGTAGCTTGTGCGCTATTTATATATGTATAACTAGAGTAAAACAGTTGAATTTTTCTGTTTTGTCCAATAAACACAGCACTGTGCGGCCAAAGGAAAAAAGAGTAGGTAGTCCGGAGCAGCGAAACGATTCCGTGCGGATGAAGAAGGTGGTGGGAGGGAAAGGAGAGGTGAGTAATTCAAGCGCAAAATTGACGTGCGCGAACGACTTAAAAAATATTGCCACGCTTTATTAGATCTGGAATGGATCGAATGCACGAATGGAACGAACCCCACGGGAGGCTTGGGGATTGGGCCGATGAAAGACGATGCGATGATGGAAGGTCTTTAATAATCTACGTTGCTCCACAAGCGGCGGTTTCGATAGGAATTGGAGGGAAGTACTAACGCCGACTTTTTCTTATTTATAATAATGCCTGAGCGCGTTTTACTCGATCAAAATGATTCGGAAAAGCGTGAATGGTGCATGAATCATAACAATTCGTAGATGTGCTCATTTCGATAGGCTCAATTCCAGGAAACAAAAGCTGTACCATCCATTGCTATTATCCGACAATTACTTCTTAAAATTCTGATTTTCGAAAAAAACAATCATCCAATACGAATCGGCCATGTTTGCAAGGTCGACGTTTCACCAGCACCATCACCATCATTGTTGGGAAAATACGTATCGTGTTCTTGACTGCATCTGTTGACAATTGAAATTAAAAGGTTGATAGAGGGATTTTATTTAATTAATCTCGTACTTTAGTCGTCCTAAAATGCATACATCATTTTATGCAAACTATTAGCCGGTACACAGGCGCCCGACGACCATTTGCCGGTGCAACTACGCGATCTAATCAGTTAGTCCCCGACAGTGGACTTAACATATATGAGTATACTCCGAAGCTGGCCGGATAGGTGCCGAGGTCGGTCCTGTGATTCCGATGGAGAGAAGCTTCACAGGTGCCCTACGACCATTTACCGGTGCTGTTTCACGATCTACCCAGCTAGTCCCCGGTGGGGGATCTAGCCTACTCCGACTCGATGGTGGTATGGTGGTATGGTTTCACGGTCAGTCCTGCGATTCCGGTGGAGGAAGGCTTCCGGCTCACAGGTGCCCCGACTACCCATCACCGATACAACGTGACGCTCGAACTACTCGGCCTAGCCCCCGACGGAGGGCCATTTATGCTGCAGCGATGACGGGATATGCGTTATCGGTCTGTTCACCGCGTGTCACGTAATCAAGAGTTGACACATTTTCTGCACGATGTTGTCGGGGTTTATATCTCCGTCGCTACTTCCAATCATTTTGTTCCGCGTATCTTGGGCAAAAACTACATTTTGTGGCATTTCCTCGATGTTTGGGCAGTGTGGCGACTCTGCGTGCTCGAGTCTGTGAAGATAGTTTCTGAAACATCCATGACCTGATAGGAACTATGTAAGGAAGAAATTCACCTCTTCATGCTTCCTATTGATCCACGTCGACAGGTTTGGGATGAACCGGTGGGTCCATCTTCCATTCTCAGCGTAGTCCCATTTGTGCTGCCACCTCGCCATAGATCCGACTTTGACCATCTTGTGAACGTTTCTGGCGTCTCTTCGTTGGTAGCACTCGATATCCTCCGGAAAAGTGATACAAAGTGATACTCCGGAAAAGTGATACACATACATCATCTGACGATATCGTTCTATACGCACTCGCGACTCGTACTGCCATCAGCCGAAACGGTCTGTTCAGCTTTAAGCGGTTCCGTTTTGTTTCTAGAGCCTTGCCCAAAACAGGAACTTCATACCTCAGTATCGAAGACGAGACTAAGTTTGGCATGATTCTCCCAATTGCGTTCAACCACCTGAACCACCTTGCAGTTGCTGACTAGCAGTACCTCTGTTTTGTGGTGAGCTATCTGCTGCAGTTAGACTTCGCTCATCCAGCACTAGATTGCATCAATTGTTTCCATCACTCATCTCCGCTTCTTCCAGCGTCTCGCCCATCACCGTTAGTGACACATCATCCGCAAAACCAACAATCTTCACCTTCCTGGGTTGCCGCAGTGTCAAGACTCCGCGTTAATCCCGTTCCAAAGAGTTGGACCGAGAATGGAACCTTGATGGACGTCCGCTGTCGCTTGCATTGGCATCTGCCCTTCATTTGATTCGTACACCAGGATTCTGCTTTGGAAGCAGCTCTTCGGGATCTTACACAGATAGTCGGGAACCTACCTTCTGTGCAGTGCTGCGGCGATGGCCTCCCAGCTGGCACTTTTGAATGCGTTTCCCACATCTATCGTGACCACGGAGCAGTATCGATCTCCTCTTCGTTTCTGCTTCGACGCCTTTTCAGTACAATCGAGTATTCTCGAATGGCTTATCGACGCGACAACCCGCGCTCATTCTCTACACTCTTCGTGAGCCTGTTGAGGATGATTCTTTCCAGGACTTTCCAAGCGTATCCAGCAGGCAAATGAGCCTGCTCTCTGTGGCTTCCCTGGCTTTGGCAGCAGTACTGGATCTTCCATATTCCTGGAAAGTTGCCTTCGTCAAGGTACTTCTGCAACACCTTCCTGAACATGTCCGGATATACCAGGATGGCAGCGCTACGTTCGATATTCCATCTGGACCTTCGCTTTTAGTCGTTTCGCCGCTTCTGCAAGCTCGTCGTTAGAGACTTACCGTTTCTCAGTGATTGCTCCTGCGTCGATCAACTTCAGCTTGTCTGAACACGTCTCAGCTGGTGTTGAAGGGCCCTTGGTCTTTGCCATAACGACAGTCTTTCACAAGATGACCTGCACTCCCACAATTTCAGCACATTTTTCTGCTTACTTCGCGGAGCGACTCTCAATAGGCATTTCGACCATCCAATCGACACTTTGTCTACCTCCTACCTTCTTCAATCGGATCGTCATTTGCACGTCGCCTAAATTACACTGTGACTTAAGGTGAAGAAGCATCGAAGCCAAACCTCGAATTATCAAGAGCATAAATCTGGACAACCAGACAACCGTTTGTGCTGGAAATTCAACTCTCTGGTTACTCGCTGGTTGTGACCGAGCGATCGAATTTTCAATGCGAACGGTGTTCTGGTTCTCTAGATTTGTGCTCTTCAAAATTCGAGGTTTGGCTTCGATGGAAATTCACCATTCACCTTAAGCTCTTCTTCTGACGTAATGGTGAATTTGAAGATCAGTCAAAGTGTGTCAATGATTCGCTACGATACAAACCCAAAAGAGCAGCTCATGTTCGATGGAAGTTTAAAGATCTACTACTGAATTAATTACTGTGTATCACCATTTTTTTCTATAGCATCCCACTTAAAAAAATCCTTGTTTCAAACATTGGTTTTACCGTTTTGCTTAAAATGCTTTTTATGGGAAAGATTTCACTCAAAAGTGTGCTTGTTCTGGACATACATAAGAATTATGAATCATGATTCAATTTATATTTTCTCCGATTGGTGGTAGTTTACTGAAGCCTTCAGTGTTCGTAATATAAATCAAAACGGTACTTCATACTAAAAAAAAAGCATGGTAAATTTCTGCGCCCCCAAAAATTAGGAATGACATTAGTTTCAAGTAAATATTATGGTATAATGCTAAGCAGCCTACGTGCTTGTGGCAGTCATGCTGATTTTTCAGCTCGCAATTTATAGTATATAACTCAGTAGTTATATTGATTCGAAAAAATAACACTAGTTTTAGGTACGTAGGGGCCTTCCTCAGCCGTGTGATTAGAGTCCGCAGCTACCAAGCAAAGCCATGCTGAAGGTGTCTGGGTTCGATTTCCGGTCGGTTCAGGATCTTTTCGTAAAGGAAATTTCCTTGACTTCCCTGGGCATAGAGTATCATCGTACCTACCGCACGATATACGAATACGAAAATGGCAACTTTGGCAAAGTAAGCTCTCAGTTAATAACTGTGGAAATGCTAATAAGAACACTAATCTGAGAAGCAGGCTCTGTCCCAGTGGGGACGTAATGCCAAGAAGAAGAAAAAGAAGAAGAAGATACGTTTTTTTGGAAAATTGGTTGTTTTTAATGGATCATTAAAATAACCAAAACGGCCGCTATGGAAAGCGTAGATAGCGCCACCGTAGCCTTGTGTGTTTGACAGAATAGCAATGCTGTCACAATGTTAAATCCCATTTTCAGTGGCGCTTTTGTTTTGATGCGGTGAATACTGGCAAAAACTACCTTCAATGATCCATTCGATTTTAACTCCATGGAACAAAAAACTCCGATCTTAGGCAAATATTCAAAACTCATACGCAAAAAATATTGCAATATGGTTTATACTTTTTCAACTAAATGCGCAATGCTTGGCACAGCGCAAAGTTTGGTGCGTACAAGGAAGATTTGATTTAGGTAAATCATGAAAAGGTTCAAATAAAAAAATAGATATGTGAAAGTTTGTTCTTCAAATTATGCCAAATGGTCGTTGTGCCAAATGTCCATTATTCCACATGACCATTATGTTAAATGGCGTTATATAACATCATTTTTAGTTATATCTAAACTCGTTCTAAACACGTTATGGGCAATGATTTATTTTTATTCGCAAATCTATGAATTTTGGTTTTTGATTTTTGTAATTTTTATTTTTCCCATCACTATTCTTTTTCATTTTTTCTTGAAGACTCGTCTGGTTACTAATTTTTGGCAATAGTAAATATTCAAGTTTTTAATATTTTCCTGGATTTTTTAAATTTTTGTGTAATTAACGGAAAAACAGGTTTAAAATTACCTATTTTAATACCACCAAGCGCTTCTTCTGTGATAGGATGATCGAATAAAAATATAAAAGGTACGATTTTTTGTATTGCACGTTCAATGAACCCCAGACATTTGTAGCTTACATAATAATACATTTTTTAAACAATTTTCATAAATACAAAAAAGATTCAAAAGTAATAATAAATATTTCTTATATGCGTGTTATGAGTCAAGGCTTAAGCCAAAAATAAAATCATTTTGATTTCCGAGCTACGAAAAAATACACAAAATTCTAAAGTGTACCCCGTCTAAAGGCGGGGCTGGGTATTAGAGGGTTAAACGAGCACTTTACAATGGTGAGCTTAAAACATTCCCTTATTTTTCAAAATACATCGCCTCTATTGGCAAAAATATAAACTTTAACATATTTACTTCACGTTTCGTAGTTGCTTGGGGTTGTAAAGTTCACAGAAGAGACTTATAGAGTAAGTTGGGTAAAAGTTCAACCTTAGTGAAATAATCAATATTAACAGAAAAACTATAATAGTTTGAATGAAATAAATACAACACAGTAAACCTTGGATAATTGGCAACAATTTAACTGAACAAACTTGTGTCAAAATATTTACCCATTTTTAGTCATAACAGTTTTAAAATTGATTGTCTTCAACAAACTTTTGCCTTACCAAGAGTTCGTATCTAGTGTGGGGCTAAAGTTCGCTGACTGGAACACAAAACATAGATACTTGTTTTTTTTTTTTTTTTTTTTTTTTTTTTTTTTTTTTTTTTTTTTTTTTTTTTTTTTTTTTTTTTTTAATTTCTTTATTAGTATCATTCCAAACATTACATTCATTTCTTATATCTAGGTGCTCTGTGTTATTAGACAACACTATCATCCTAATTTGGTAAAACAAATTTAAGATTTAATTAACATTTTGTTAACAACATATTACATTTCATTTGCCGTAGCAGTTCAGTTTTTTTACAGGTGAGTTGATTTCACCTGCTTATAAGAGAAAAAAAAACGTTTTTAATATACTTAACCTAACTTAACCTAAACATATAACGCATTAATCGTGGCAATAGAAGATTGTAACGATTTTTGCCTGAAATTATTGATTATTTTATTTGACATTTGTTCCAATGTTTCAACATTGGATATTCTATGTAACTCATTGGTACTATACCAGGGAGGAAGCCTCAGAATCATTTTCAAAATTTTATTTAAACATAGATACTTTAATGACAGGAAAATTTGACCATCCCCTCACCTAGTGCAGGGGTTAGAAAACACGCCTCTCACGCTGAGAACCCGGGATCAAATCCCTTCCCCGTGAGTCACATATGACATTAAAAACTGTAGTGACGACTTTCATCGGAAGGAAAATAAAGCCGTTGGCCCCATGATGAACTAGTCCAGGGCTAAAATCTCTTTAATACAGAAAAAGGCATACCGTAAAACGGGGTAACTTTGATAGTTTTTTCGAAGAAAACTTGAATATTTATGCATGCTGTTTCAAAGATTTACAATTTATATTTTTAAAACAAGTACTGACATCCTAGCTATCGATTATAGTTGATAGATTGGCAAAAGATTTATTTTGAATGGATATATAATTTTTCATATAATCGAAAGTTGGTTTTCTGTTTTGGGGTAACTTTGATAATGGAGTGTGATTCGAACGAAATTGAATGAATAACGAACATTTGTAGGGCATTGCATACCTCTAGGCGTTTAACGTTATATGGAAATTTCTGACTTAGATTACAAAAATGGTCCCAGTTTGTAAAAATGCTTTTCGCTAAGAGATTTGAAAAGGTATTCAAGTTCTATGATAACTAGGCTGTCAAAGATAAGTGGCCAACTATTTAAAACTACATTAAATAGTGATCGTAGAACAGATTGTTTGTAAGCGTTTCGAAAATGCTAAAATTGTGTATTTTTTTTAAATTAGTATAAAAAGCCTAAAATGTTCTTGATTCAAATGAAAACCGCTCTTACATGAAGTGTCATACTAATATACTTTAGTTTTGCATTTGTTTTGCTTAACTAATTAACAGAAACTTTGTTAAATCGTTTAGTATGTTGTGGGTCTCGCACTATCAAAGTTACCCGCATTATCAAAGTTACCCCGTTTTACGGTACTTGAAGGCACCTGATTGAAGCGAGATTGATAGGACGAGTCAACTAACTATCGATAACATTTCGTGTAAAAAGAGCTCTTCATCTCATCTGTTGGGTCTTTCGGACAAGCAAGGGCTAGACTACTATTTGTTTAAACTTACTTCTGGAAGGAGAATCTATTTTCCTCAAGGGTTTGGCGTAGGTATCTCTGCTTACAGGTTTGCCATTCGTTTTTGGCCTTTCAGACAGGAGTATGATTGAATACAAATCGTTGATCAAATTGTTTCGTTAGATAAGACCAGTCCTACTGGTACATATCATGATATAATAGAGCCATCATCAATATATGGTACTTGAAGGTCTTTACTTCGCCTTTGATTTGACTGTGTATCGAAACTAGGGTTCAGATCTTTCTAAAGGTATATCATCCCGCAGCCCTGATGTGCGAATCTGTTTTTTCTTCGCTTCGCCTTCTTCTAATGTTGGCCATAACACATCCCACGGCGACCGAGTGCCACACAGGGAGATGGCACTGGCACTGGGAACGACAATGGTGACGGTTGATGGCAGCTCCCATGGATCCACCAATGCCGACGTGGGAGAACGATGAGTAGGAAGAAGCCGATGATGATGATCAAGATGAAGCCGGCGGATCCAAAACGAATAAGCGGAACTGATTGGAATGATATGAGTGAATACCTGTCTGAAGACTTCGGAAAGTATTCGTAGGCCTACTTTAACTGATGGTGGAAATGAATGCGAGTTGAAACTTAGAATTCTCGCGATTCTATCGCCCGTGATAGAGAAGAGTGCAAATGTAAGAAGACCAAACTAAATGCATCAATGGCCCATGCATTATGATGCGATAACAATCAATAAATAAGTGATAAATGGTTCCTTCAGCAGTTTACCTATCACCGTAAGTTGCCCATAAAGGACATAAATCGACCAATCACTTTCTTTACTCCAGGAATGACTTAAGAAATTCATCCAAAAATCTCTCGTATAGAATCCATACAAGGATTTCTCCAAGAATCCTTCCAAGGAATCTTACAGGAATCGTTCTAAGGATTTCTCCCGGAATCTCTCAAAGGATTCATCCTGAAATCTCTCCAAGGATTCCTCCAGGATTACTCCCAAGGATTGCTCTAGGACAAATATTTGCAAACAAATTGTTAATCATTCTATTACTATCTTCTACAAAAAATGGAAAGAATGTACAAACTCAATATTCACCATTTTGGATAACCATCGAAATTTATTCTCACTTGCACTTTCGAATGAACAACATCCATTATCCATTTACAAACCGAACAACCCAACCCCAGCATTCCTGATAGTCGTCCCTCAGAGGTGGTTTGTTCATAGATCATTATCCCCGCCACAGCCAGTGTACCAACTCTGCCATTTACAACGCCTGCGGCTTAATTTTACAATTTGCCGAGATTGTTTTTACCACTGTACCGCAGCACTCATTTCTCCTCCAGTTTCCTGCTACTGCCATGCTCTTTGCCATGCACAAACATCCACTCCGGCACTGGAATGGCATGGCTCCGGCTCAGCACGATCCAATCAAGCTAACAGATCGCAAATTATGTAAAAAGTTGCAACAACGTTCTGCTTGTTCCTGCCGCGTACAGCTTCAACCTCCCGGACCCACAGCTGACGACCACCGCCAAGAGCAACAACAATCTACAAATCTGCAAAAAAGAACAGCCCAATCCATCGCCACCGGGGCTTTCGGATTCGGATAAAAATAAAATGACAGATTTCCCTCGCACCTCACGTGGCTTCTCGCAAGCAGCATTCGCACAGTGGTTGCATTTGTTCTACAAGTCGGTCATAAATCAATTTATACAGTGTTTGATGCAAAATACTATCAGTAATCGCCCAATAAATTAGGTTTTGATTATCAAGAACACTCTCGGAGTCGTTTTCATTGATATCTCATAAAAATCTACGTATAACAAAAGCAGTGTTATTTGAAAAATTAATCCCCTAATTCCTAAGACACTCCACCAAGAAGAAGATAACCTTGTGGGGTTTGTGGCCATGCGATTAGTGTTACCAAGCATTTAGCTGTATTGTGTCAAGGGGCGTGGGTTCGATTCCCGCTTCAGTCCGGAACACTTTTCCTCAGGAACGTATTTCGATAGTACTACTGGGTGTTGCATGCTAGTCCGTTATCTAGTATGGTGCTTCCTTCAAAGGACATATCGTCCACTTAAGCATTAGCGTGTCAGGGTCTTTATAAAAAAAACTTATTTTTTCCAAAGATAATCATAAAAATTACCTAAGCGCAGTAAGCATTACGAATTTCTAAAAAGATTATCTTAGATATTTTTTAAGGAAGGCCTAAGTCCACCAGGATTTTATCCAGTGATTCTTCCATCGATTTCCTTAGTAACAACTGTAGAATTCGGTTAAAGGATTAGTGACAAAATCAGGAAAAAATCAGGGTAATCCCTGAGGAAATTACTGGAGGTAAATGAAATATCGTTGGAGTGCTCAAGAATCTACTGGATAAAATCCTCTGAGCAACCTTTGTCAAATTTTTGGAAAAAAAATATGGGAGAATTGTTAGAGCTGCGTTCAAGTCTTTGATTTTCTACCTGGAGCCTATAGAATTTTGCATGAGGATTGACTAAAATCTGAATAAGGAAAAAATAGACTAGAGAGTGTTTTGATCAAAATAGAGAACTTAGAACTTCTATTAAAAATAGGGACTGTTCAGGAACATTCATTACAATAGAGACCAAGTTTCTAAAAAAGCCCTACTACCAACCATACAGCAATTTCTGCAACTCAAAACTGTTAAATAAATCTATATGTTCAACAACCTAATTATTTTAAATTTATAATTGATTGTAAAATAGTTTGACTTCTTATAATGAAAACCTTATGAAAAACATTAAAAATATCTAGTCTATGCAAAAGTATTATTTTTTTTCTGGGGAAAGGGCCCCCACAAGACAATGGTTCTCAGGCCCCACATTTGTAAATCCAGCCCTGGCGGTACCCGAGTGGCGATACCTGCTCCCAAATAGACCACGTGCGGGTTGATGGGCGACATTTTTCAGATGTCATGAATGTCAGGACCTTCCGAGGCCCTAATATCGACTCAAATCATTATGTCGTTGCGGCTAAAATTCGGGCGTGGTTATCCAGCGTCACGAGTTCCAGAACAAACAGAATGCTGCGCTTCAATATACAACGCTTGTCGAGTGATGGAGTAGCTGCACAGTACCGCCAGTAGCTAGACGAGCAGTTGAGAAGAATGAACGTAGCTGTAGATGTTGACAGCCTGTGGGACCCTATCCACGAAACTGTGACAACAACGGCGCTGGCACTGGTCAACGACGATGACAAAACGACTGGTTCGATGAATAGTGCCAGAGAGTGACAGACACCAGAGGCCGTATGCTTGTGGCCGGTACCCTACAGAACAGAGAGCGGTACAGGGCAGCGAGAGCCAAAGAAAAGCCAACCCACCGCAGAAAAAAAAGGCAGCTCGAAGAAAGTGTGGTAGCTGAAGCTCAAGAAAGCATGAAGCGGAGATACTATGCAACGGTCAATGGTGCGTGGCAAATACCGTACCAGTGCCCGCCATGTGCAATGATCGAGAAGGGAATTTGCTGACCGATAAAACGGCGGTGGCTGCCAGGTGGAAGGAGCACTTTCAGCAATTGTTCAACGATGAAAATGAAAATGTAGTGAGGAACATGATGAACATTGATAATGACGATCAAGCTGTGGACCCACTGACCATAGGAGAGGTAAAAAAGGCTATCAGCGAGCTGAAGAACTGTAAGGCTGCTGGGAAGGACGAGATCCCGGTCGAGTTTCTCAAGCACGGAAGTGAGCAGCTTTATCAGTCGATCCACCGAGTACTTCTGAAGGTATGGGAGGACGAAGAATTGCCCACCGGCTGGTTGGATGGCCTCATACACCCAATCTCCAAAAAAGGGCGCAGACTGGAGTGTACCAATTACAGAGAAATTACCCTGCTGAATTTTGCGTACAAAATTCTGTAGCGCATCCTGTTTAACAGACTGAGACCGCTCGAGGAGTCCTTCGTCGGCGAATACCAAGCTGGTTTTCGAGAAAGCCGTTCGACAACGGACCAAATGTTTAGCTTGCGAATGATCCTAGATAAATTCCGGGAGTATAACTTGCAGACTCACCATTTGTTTATTGATTTTAAGGCGGCATATGACTCAGTGAAAAGAAATGAGCTGTGGCAGGTAATGTCTGAACATGGTTTTCCGGCGAAACTTATTAGGCTGATACGTGCTACGCTGGATGGTTCGAAATCAAGTGTTCGGATCGCAGACGAGCTGTCAACCTTGTTCGTGACGTTAGAAGGGTTGAAGCAGAGAGACGCACTTTCGAATTGACTGTTCGTTCGAGGGCGCTATCATGACATCTGGCGTGCAGAGAAATGGCACGATTATCACAAAGTCGCACATGCTGCTTGGCTTTGCGGATGATATAGACCTGATTCGAATCGATCGCAGGTCAGTGGTAGAGGCCTTCGTGCCTCTGAAAAGCAAGACAGTGAGGATAGGCCTGACCATTAATTCTACCAAAACAAAGTACATGGTTGCAGCTAGAGATAGAGGCAGTCTTGGTGGTGTAGGTGCTGAGGTAGTGTTTGATGGGGATGGGTTTGAAGTTGTTGAAGAATTTGTTTACCTTGGAACACTTGTGACATGTGACAACGATGTTTCCCGTGAAGTGAAAAAAATGTGTTGCGACTGCAAATAGGGCCTTTAACGGACTACGTAACCAGCTTAGGTCCCGCAGCTTGCCAGCGGAAACAAAATTCGCCCTGTATAAAACATTGATTCTTCCGGTGGCTCTCTAAGGGCACGAAGCGTGGACGTTGAAAGAGGCAGACCTGAAAGCTTTCGGTGTTTTCGAACGTAAAGTGCTGCAGACAATGCTCGATGAGAAACTCGAAAATGGTGTGTGGCGCAGACGCATGAATCAAGAGTTGTATAAAGTGTACAAAGATGCGAATATTATGAAGCGGCAGACTTCAGTGGGCTGGACACTTAGTGCGTATGTCGGAAGAAAGAATTGCGTAAATAATATTCAGTAGGGAACCAGGTAGAGGTCCCTGCTTCGGGAAAGACCTTGAATAAGCTGGCTTTACGCAGTGGAAGACCGAAGAAGATGGAGCTCTACAATACGCCCGGCAATAGCGTGACGCTACGCTGTAGCCATCAAGGTATCAAGGTAGGTAAGGCTTACCCTTTGTTAACCACAACCAATTTATTTCTCAGAAAAAAAAACAAGGTAGTAGCACTGATAGTTGGTCAATGGACATGTAATGGATAACTGACTTCTTCTCACCCAGCTGTTAAATTATCCCCAGTAAACTACACAGAACCCGGTGCATATCATTAGTAAGAAGAGGTTTTTAAGGTAGATAGTTCGTTCAGTAATAAGAGTTCTCGCATGTTTCATGACTACAATCAATGGCCAATCATTGAAGAATTAGTATATTCAGAGATCCTTTTCCCTATTTTTGTCACTTACAGTATTGAGCAATTCTCGCTGAAACCAGGCCGCCATCGGCACCCATCTTTAGAATTCCAATTTTATGTCCCTGATCGCTAGTTTTTGATAAAACTTAAGGGTGGTCCTTTCTGTTTTCTCAAATTGGTGGACACCTCGTACGTCAGCTAGCTAAACAGTTTGCGAAAAAGCCCATTTTTTTTATAAATATAGAAATACCCACGGGATATGTCTCATATTTCCATTGGCGTAGGAACAGGGGGCCAGGGGGGCCTGGCCCCCTCCAGAACCATCCAGGCTCCCCCCAGAATTTTTGATGATAATAAAATTAAAAAATTAAAAAACAAACAAACAATTTAACTTGCAGCAAAATCTTCTGAATCAATCTAGGTACATGACTCTTGTTATTAACAAAAATTTCTTCAGTAGTTACGTTATTTTATGTTGTAGAACACTATAGCGAGAAAACCTCGCTTGTCTTATACAGCATCAGCGTGATAGTTCTGACTTTGGGGAATCACGCGACAACCGAAAGCTTATCCGTCCGGCTGTCGATCGATTGGTTACTGTTAGAACTAGCATCATGTTGTATGCGGTAAGTGCAATTTTTCTGACATATCCATTACCAAAAATATCGTGGTATGATAAAGTGGAAGTTTGATCCCAAAAATTAGTTTTTTTTTCTGAACAATCCAATTAATTCTGTTTCAGCATAGAGCAGCACTGCAGTCTGTTTTCTCATGTTTTTGAAGGATACCCTGCTCGAGGTGTGTGGTGATGATGATTACCCTTATGAATCCACTAAAGAAATCCATTTAACTTCAACTCGTATGATGTCCGAAAAAAATAATGAAAAAATAGACAAAGTTACTAAAGGAATTTCTCAGACAATACATAGCGGGAATTCTTGTCGAAAAATAAGAATTTTTCAAGGAATTTCGGCATGGCCAAGTTTTCTTCAAATGAATGGTAGAAATTTAACATGGAGTGAAAAAAAAACAAAATCGACCATAGCGACCTTAGCTCTCTTTGATTTTGATTCAATTTTTTAAGTAGTTTTGCATGAATAAATTTATTGCTTGAACAACATTTTTTCAAGAAAGATTATTAATTCCAAAATAATTTGATTAATATTCAACAAATTTGTAGCATAATTTTTCAAAAAGCATCTCGATATGCATTATAATATTTGAGTTTAATCAAATACCTCAAGGAATATTTAAGGGGGGCTTCAGAACTTTTGCAAATCCTTTCAAAATAAGTCAAATAATATTGTTGGACTTGTTCATACTTTCAAAGTGAATTCATCCTGGTGGACATCCACTCCTATGTCAACTTTTTATTATCAAATTGGTTTCGGAAAATGTTCCCAGATTTACCTTAAAAATGTTACCGTTTTGATTCATTTTACGGACAGCTTCAAATTACGGACACTCTCGTTTGTATGGGAAACATTTCACACGAAATGTTTCAATTTTCGCCGTCTAAAAGTTCTCATTTTCGAGGCTCGTTTTATTAGTTTTTTTCCATAAATATCATTGCAATTTTATAATGCCCAACTACCTTAGACGTCTCTTAAGTGGTTGAACGATTTCAATTGATGATTTGACTTTTCCATTAATTGTTATCATGAGCTGTCCGTAATTCGAATCAAAGCGTCCGGAATATGAGGCAAAAGTGAGGGAGCGTCCGGAATAAGAATCATAAAAAGGCCACACGTTTTGATTTATTTAAAATTATTCAAGTTGCGGACGCGTATTCTTTACCCACCATCCGAAAGATAAGGGCTTCCGACGCTCGATAACGCTAAAAAATCATACAGAATGATTTATTTTGTATGGTCCAAGCTGGGTTATACTTCACTGAGGCCTTAAGTGTCCGTAATATGAATCAAAACGGTACTTTATCTTTCAAAAAGTTTTCGCTCGCAATTCCTCCAAAAAATCTGTTAAATCTAATTCAGAGGTATTTCGCTGAAAGTTCTATTAGAAATTCTTCTTTGAATTGCTTTAAATAGTTTTCCCAAAAAAATTATTACAAATTCTTCCGCAAATTTCATCAAAAGTCGTTAAGAAATATTTATAAGATATTTCACAACTTACGTCAAAAAGTTTTCTATGTTTTTTTTTTTTAGAAATTTTGGTTCAAATCCCCGGATCATTCAAGAATTGTAAAAAAAAAATGTTTTCAAAATGTCTTTTACCCTCGAATCTCTAGAGGAAATTTGTTGAAAACCTCCAGGAAAGAAATTTTCATTGATTTTCCTTAAAACACTTCGTTAGAAATTGGTTCTTGGTTTGAAGTTTTGTGCGATACGAAAGCGTAATTTCTAGAGGCTTTCTGGCAGAATTCTGAAAAACCAGAAATCAAGGAAGGATAGCTTTTAAGGATAAAAAAGATTCTGATGGACCTTGAGAAATTTGTTTTATTTGGTAATTCATTAGAGAATATTTTATTATCCTGTAATTTACCTGTAGAGAAGATATTATAAATTATCTTTCATTGTACCATTGCCCACCTATTGTTTGACTTGCTTCAACATTTAAATGTTTCTTCTTCCTTCGCAAACCGCTTTGAGGAACCTCGTACAAATCTTTCCATACTCCAAAAAGCATCGTTTTAAAGAATCTAAATCTAATTATACAAATTGTGAAAAATTACAGAATTCTTATGCGTATGGTTTCTAATTCCTGAAAATCCATCAGGAATTCCTCAAAAAACTTTCAAAGTAATGCAGAAGTTTTCACTAAGATTTAACCCTCTTTTTCCCATGGTAGCACAGGTGC
The DNA here is from genome assembly GCF_002204515.2 of Aedes aegypti. NCBI lineage: Eukaryota > Metazoa > Arthropoda > Insecta > Diptera > Culicidae > Aedes > Aedes aegypti. Next base: position 325,856,065 of record NC_035109.1, read on the forward strand.
CACCGATATTCAACGAACGGTAGCTAAACCGAATTGGTACGAGTAGCTCAATAATGATTGGAATAAATTTATTCGCTCATTTGTCTTATCAAACATCGAAATAAGTGACCTTAGGGTCAAACTATTGGAAATCAACCAACTAACTATTGAAAAACAATAAAAAAATATTGTGATTTTGAATAATATAGCTTATTTGTAAAAACTTTTTGTTTTTTGAAACGCCATTTTGATAGCTTAATTGTCAAACAAAGCTGTGGGAAAGAAAGGGTTAAATTAGAATCTGACATTTTCACGTAAAACTTCTACAGTACTACAAAATAGTCGATAATAAAACCCTCAAAAAAGCTTGTTTGGAATTTCTATAGGTAGGAAAAAATGGGTTCTACATCAATATGCTCACCATAGTATCATGAATCTTCAGAGTTCATACTAAATATTATATAAGACTCTAGTTACAAATACATTCAGTAAAAATTTCATACGTTTTAACATGGATCATTTTCTATTATAAAAGACGTCGAAAAAGAATACGATTTTATGTAGTAAATTTTACAAGAACCACTTAAGCTTTTCTGTGAGGTACATTGTTAACATGTTTCAGAAATTCTTAAATTTTACGACAGGAATTCAGTGATATTTTCCAAAGTATGTTTAAGCTGCAATTATTCAATAACTTATCAACAAGGTTATTTCAAACCTTTCGTTACTTTAGAAATCTGATATGGAGTGATTAATGGAGAGATTAAGTTTTTCCAGGAGTAGTTTTAGACCCAAAAAATGGAGAGTGTTTAAATTTGTATATGTCTTTTTTTGTGGAAGATTCCTGAGATATATATTCGCAAAAAAATGAGTTATTTCTAGAACCTGAAAAAATACTTGATGGAACTTCTGGAGATTTTTTTTAAGATTAAGAATGAATTTCAAGTGTTTAGTGAATCTTGTGAAAAAAATGTTAAATTAAAATCCCAAAAGAATCGTTAATGCGGTTTTATGAAAAAAGCTCTGGAAAATGCTAAGATGAATCTTTGGTAATTTTTCAGAAGAATCTACAAGATACAATAATATAATTCTCTAATATATCTCTGTAGATGTTGCACCTTGATTTTAGATAAATCAAAAAAACAATTATCTGTGAAAAAATACAGATTTCTTGCGGAGAGCTTCTCTGAGCAATCATGAATAAAATTTCCCAATTGAATTCTTTTAAATTGCTCAGGAAATTTTTGTGGAATATTGCTAGGAATCCTTAAAGTAACACCTGGAAGAGCCAATTAATATTTTTGCAGGATGTCTGGATAATTTTGCTACGATTTCTTCAAACAATTGTATAGAGAAACCTTAGAAAGAAATTCAAAAGCAAAGTTGGAAAAACTGTAGGTGAACTCTCTGAAGAATTCGTGGAATGAATCCTTGCTTGTTGATTGTGAAGTCATTTTTGGTGAGAATCCTATATATTTTTGTTCTATATTTTGGAGAAATCCTTAGAAATCCTAAACAAATTATTTATGAACACAGGGGGATACTTTAAACAAACAATTAGAATTTATATATAATGTGTACCTAGAGGACCTTCGAGGAGAAAGTATTAAAAGAATTTGTAATGCGGAATTCTTCAAACGATTTTTTCGATAGTTCGATAGAGATTCTTCGAGAAATTTTCTGATGAGATCAAAAAGTCTGAGAATGATTCTCTTGGGGAATCCCAGGACGAACTCAATGAAAACTAGTAAAGGAGTTCTTGAAAAAAGCACTGAAAAGTGCGAACATAATTCATGAATAAATTCCCATAGGGATTCTCAGAGGAAACTCTTCAAAGCACATGATTTAATTCCTGAAATAATCAAAGGAGAAACACAAAAGACAATCCTTGCGAGCTTTTTGCTAGAATTCTTTAAAGTTTTCTGACTGGTTACAACATAAATAAATCTGTTTCGTAGCGATGATTGAAATTTACAAATGTCACTGTGAAAATCGTGATTATTGCGACCGACATTACTTCTGTAAAACAAGTATTTGCTAGGCCCCCCCTAGGCCCCCTCCAGAAAAAAATCCTAGCTACGCCAATGCATATTTCGCTTGGAACACATAGCAAACTAAGTGGCATCGAATAGAGAAAAGAAAAAGCTTTCATTTAAAGTTAAAAAAAAATTGGCGGCCATCTTGAATTTTGTAAGAAAAATCGATTTTCACCATTAGTGCACCACTCGTTTTGAATTCTGAGATCACCATCAGAAAGCTGAGAAAAATTGCGTAAGATAGGCTACAGAAACTAGGTGAGCAATGGCATTTACCCTATGAAATGAACGATTTTCTAAATCATGTTCTACGATTTTGACGTACCGTTTTGACTCATATTCCGAACACTTGAGGCCAGCAGCGACTTCAAATGCATCTGAGGGACACAAATTGGTCGATATTAGTGAAAAATTTGGTTTCTTCGCGAAGCCTAATTGTTATCTGTTGGGTGTGCCGTTAAATATGTTATTTTTAACTTGTTTAGTATTGTTTTAACGCAAAAGTATAGAACAACATTTTGATTCAAATGCCGAACACTGTGTTCATTTTGTCTCATATTCCGAACACCTTGATTCAAATTCCGAACAGCACGAATAAATCGTATTCAAATGTATAATTTCGCAAATAAATTTATCTGAGCTAGTTTAACTGGTCTCGAACTAGAGAATCATCACTACTCCCGAGGTTAAAATAGATTGGGCGACGTTCAAATTGAATTGCATTTGATGCCATTTCCTGGTTATTTGATGACATATTTCAGCGAAACATTTCAACCAAATCGCCATACAGAAACCGAGTGTTCGGAATATGAGTCTGTTCGGAATTTGAGACAAAACGGTATATGGCGAGTACACTCAATGCAAACATTATTTGTTGAACCAAAAAGAAACAAGTTTTCAATCGTTTGGTGTTTTATTCGAGTAAAGTGAAGAATAAGAGTATTATTTTGAGTGAAATAATCTGGCGGCCATCTTGGATTTTGACGCCATCTTGGTTTTAAGTAGTAGTACGAGTTTTCACCTTATTAGCACTCATCATGTTTTTCCTGACATTACGTCCCTACTGGAACAGAGCCAGCCCCTCAGCTTAACTAGCTACAAAAACAAATTATCAAATAGGATTTTTTAACGCTTATTTGCTATCTGAATTAATATTCTGCATATCATCGATTTGGAAAACAGCATTATTTCTTTCATTTATTTGGTCTAAAACCTATGATCGAAATGAACAATAAGTTGAACAGCTGAAATTAGATAAGAAATAAAGAATCTGATGTTTTTTTTTAACGTTTCGGCGTTACGTCCACATTAGAACAAAGCCTGATTCTCATTTTTCAATTTCGCTATTTTTCACATGCATGTTGGGCGGTAGTAAAAACGATACTATATGGTTCAGAAAATCAAGGATTTTTTTGCTTAAAAATTTAAGATTTCTATTCTTAACCCGTATAGGCCTGAGTGAAAGAAAAATTACTAAAACTCTCACCGCTCAGCGAATACTTAACGGATTTCAATTATTTTTTGTAATATGCTGGTACACATATCAAGTTTCTAAAAGTGGACAAAGAATCTCGGGAATGTTCCTGTGGCCTTAGTTATTATGGTGGATCACTGGGTCAGGTCGGGTGACAAGGGTTTGTGCTTCTGTGCCCCTGGAGGTAGGCAAATTTCAAGTCACAGATAATTTCCAGAATCGGCCATAATGTGGCCACTATACCAAGGAGTTTTAAGAAAAACGCATCAGCGTAAACCTTCTGATAATCGATTAAGTTGAATAGTTATGTTAACTGCATTTGATTGATCCTACAAATGACCATTTTTGGGTCCCCGGGATGCCTCAAATTTATGATAAAGTGCACATAATGTATCTTAACATCTATTTTGGCTATTTTGTTTTTGGTCAATTTATCAAAAAAATAAAACGTGGGCTATACATTGCCAGGTAATAAGAAATTACCTTGAAAAAATCATGCAAATCGGTTCAGTATTCCTGGAGAAATCTGAAAATTACGATATGAGGTTTTTTGAAGTTTTCAAGATATTTATTTAGCCAGCGTGATTCCAGAAACATAAATGCTGATTACTCAAAGACGGGTCCACCAAATTGCTTCAATTTTTCACAACATACTCTCATTAATGTATTGTTCCGAGGAGTGAATATCCGAATGCCATAAAAATTCTGTAGCCTCAGATATTCATATGGCTATGCGTCGGTCCCCCAAGGAATTTTGGAATATCTTCGATTCCAGACGACCAATAATCAATATCGACACATATTCTAAAACTAGAAGAGTTTTTTGAGAGCTTGTCAAAAAGTGGTACGAAAATACCAAGAAGCAAAAAAGTTATCGTGATTTGAATATATTTTTTGGGGTAAAAAATGAAGCTGCCGGTAGAGGGGTTAATGCACTTTCGGCAATGTTTTACGTTAAAACTACAGATATTACCACAAAACCTACTAATGTCCAAACGCGCAATTTATAAAATTCATTCAATGACAAAAATGCATATGGTAAAAAATTGGGACGGTATTTATTCAATAAATTAATTTAATCATTATTACTGAAATAAAAAAAAAAAGATTTGTCAAAGAATTATTCTGACATTATAAATCGCATTATAAAAGAAAATTCCTATTTAATAGCCTGTATTTATAACTAATAAAGCTGAGTATCAGGCTCGGTTCCGGTAGGGACGTAACGTCAGGAAAATAAAAAGTAATAAGAAGAAGAGTATACGTAACCTTGTTTTATTGGTAGCCTCTGAATTCGACATGCTACATGTGCTATCAAGGTGAAAAATTCATTCTACTAACTAAAACCAAGATGGCGTCAAAATTCAAGATGGCTGCTAGATTTTTTCATTCAAAATAATACTCTTATTCTTCACGCGACTCGAATAAAACACCAACGATTGAAAACTTGTTTCTTTGTTGTACAAAAAATAATGTTTTCATTGATTGCACTCGCCATGTACGTCAAAATCGTAGAACATGATTTAGAAAATCGTTCATTTCATAGGGTAAATACCATTGCTCACCTGGTTTCTGTAGCCTATATTACGCAATTTCTCCTCAGCTTTCTGATGGTGATCTCAGAATGTAAAACGAGCGGTGCGCTAATGGTGAAAAAACGATTTTTCTTACAAAATTCAGGGTGGCGGCCAAATTTAAAATGGCCGCCAAATTTTTTTAACTTTAAATGAAAGCCTCTCTCTATACGATGCCACTAAGTTTGCTATGTGTTCCAAGCGAAATATGAGACATATCACGTGAAGAAATACCCTATATTTATCTAAAAATGGGCTTTTTCGCAATCTGTTTAGCTAGCTCGCGTACGAGGGGTTCACCAATTTGAGAAAACAGAAAGGACCACCCTTAAGTTTTATCGAAAACTAGCGATCAGTGACATAAAATTGGAATTCTAACGATGGGTGCCGATGGCAGCGTGGTTTCAGCGAGAATTGCTCATTGGACAAAACATTTGCAACTGTTTCGATTTTCCATACAAAATGGTCAACTTTGGTTGGCTAGATCTCAGTTGTTTATAGACTAATTTGAATGAAACTTTTACAGCACGTCAGATATAACTTAAATTTTAACATATATTTTCGAGCGATTTTTTCAATCGCGAGTTCATAAGCAATAAAGGTTCGACTAAAGTGAAGTTATTGTTGTTTTGTCCTCGTTTGGAGACTAAACCTTTAAACTATCTACAGGTTAATAATAATTTAAAAAAAACTAAATGGTGAAAACCCTCAATTAACAGAAAGATAACTCTAGAAGTAAAAATGGTTGATGCACGATAAACCGTATCTCATACCGCATCAAGGTGATCGACCTGCGTTATGGTTACACCAGAAATGACAGATATACTTCTAGTCTGAAAGACTGGACATCAAATTGTTTGAAGAATTCGGAAGCTAAAATTAGATAATTCTTCAAACAATTTGAAGTTTTGATGCAGAAAACGCTTATTTTTTTCACATCCTTAAAGAACAGGAAAATCAACTATTTTCAATGTATTCGAATTCTTCTAGCAGAATCTGAATAGTAAACCAAAAAAGTAGATTAAGGTACCTTGTACCTTTTAATTCCGCCCTAATTGCTTAGCTTTGACAGATACGCGTATTTCGACTACCACTTGCAGTCTTCCACAGTGGATAGGGGAACTGTGGGTAAAATGAACAGGGGGGGGGGGTGGTAAAATGAACAGGTTTGTGTTTTACGGTAACTATGCTACAAAACTATGCAAAACATTGCACCATCAATAATCCTCAGACTAAGGAACTATTTCGACAACTCTAGCGCGATCTTGAACTATCAAAAGCTGAAAAAGTAAACAAAAACAAAGTACGCCTCTCCGTTTTCTCATATGATGTAAATTTTCACTCCTGGAATTTAAGGTTTTTATGACTAAAATCATCAAAAATCTATTCAACTGCGTATCACGTCATATCTTTAAATCAATTATGATAAGAAGACGGAAATTGAAAGTATTTTTATCTTCTAAATTCTTAGAACAATTGATTTGAACATGTTGATTCTTTGTGGGTAAAATGAACCACTCGAGATGGGGGTAATATGAACACCATCGCAGGGTGAATACTACCGGATTTTATTTCAGATGCCGAGAGTTTTGTGGAGAAAATACAAAAACATACATCGACAGCCATCCAAATGGACGCGGCTAAACGTTCCATCGATTCCAGATTGTCCGTGAGATATGCATTGAACATGTACCAAATGCCGAGCATCATGCCGCATCCCGCTAAATTTGAATGGTGTTCATTTTACCCCCACTACATGTTCATTTTACCCCCAGTATGTGTTCATATTACCCCCATTGTATGTTCATTTTACCCCCAAGTATATGTTCATATTACCCCCGTTATATGTTCATTTTACCCACATGTTTGGAACATTGACTCTGTGGAAAAAAATTTTCAAAATTATAATAATGTTCATAAAATTCTATTTCTATCACAATATTTCAACTTGTTACATTGCATAAACATCCTTCTTCCATTCTGAACAATTGAAAAAGGATCTGACAGCTTCATAAGCAAGAAAACATGAAAATTGCTTAGGGTGTTCATTTTACCCCCAGTTCCTCTACGAGTAACTGACACTGAAGAAGATTGCAATTGGTAGTCGAAATACGTGTATCTGTCAAAGATAAGCAATTAGGGCGGAATTAAAGGTACTCCAATCGACTTTTTTGTTTTTCTAGGAAAATCTACTTTATTACCCAACGTGCATTACATTTATGTTTCTACATTCTTGAAATCATAATTGGTCCAAGAAAATACATGTAGGTGAAAAACAAAAAAAAAACTATTTTTCAATATTTGGCCTATGGGCTGTACCACTGTGCTTCGACCCCGTGAACATTGCAGCAGTCACCGCAAAGATATCTGCCCCCTTTTCCCCCAGCAGTCCCATTCAAGAAACTTCCATGTCCTGATTGAGCAAGCCTGACCTCAAGAGTCACGCTGCTTCCTTTCATCCCCCTTCCCACAGTCCCATCATCCGGAGACGGTGGCGTGAAAAAAAATCGCCATCAACGCTCTCGTGTCCAGCCGTCACCACCAAACCCACCGACAGAGATACGAATGAAACGCGCAAAGGAAGTAAAAAATAAAGTTTATAATAATCAAAATGATATATACATAAATTAAACAAGAAATTATCTCTTCCTTACGGCGAGTGGTCTACGGTTGCGGATCTCTGTGCGATGTTCTGGCTGAATTCTGCCCAACAGCAGACACAACGAACTTCTTCACGACTTCGCGTTCTGTGTTTTTTCATCTTCATCGTCAACCACTCAGCGCAGCATCAGCAGCCAGGCGTATCGCGTGTTTGCCGGTGCATGTGCTGTACAGCTTTTAAGAGGTTTGTTCCTTCTTGGTGAGCCTGTGTCTTGTGGTCCTTCACACTCCTCACTGTGTAGATACTTCGTGAGGAGCATCATATGGCCAAGACTCCGCGTTTTTTGCAGCGTTTTTTTTACACTTTTTGTTTTCTGCACCGTTCTACTCTTGCAAGCAACGATGCAACTCATCGTAGACTGATTCATTTCTGAAATGAAATTATTGTTATTCTTGTAAATTAAAGGATTCCTAGGCGTCCGTTCAACAGTTTTATGCAGACCGCTATTTCGACATGATATTCAGGAAAATTTCAAGTTACAGCTAGTTGCCGGAATCGGCTATAATTTGGCCACTCTATCAAAGAATTTCGCATCATTATGAACCTAGATTCTAAAATGAATGTAATGTTGAAAATACAACTAATAAATTAATAAAAGAAAAGTATCTCCCAGGGCCAGTCTAAAAGCCACCCGTTCGTCGCTGGCCACCGACACTATATGGATGTTTTCAAGCTGTTCTTCCGCACCTCAGCCTCTTCGCCCTCCGTTCCAACGAGAAGCGAATCTTCCCAGTCGCAAAATTCTACGGCACTCTTGAAGCGACAAGAAGTCCTCATCCTCAACCCCATTTCGGAGATGCACTCCAGCACTACTACTCCAAGGGTACTTCTCGCTTTAATGTAGGTCTTCTTCCTGGATGGGTTCTCTCCTATCCTATCCTGGTCTGATGACTGTCTGTTGGTCTGCTCGGGTGAATTGGTAGTTTTTTTCTCTCGGCGGTCTCACCCCTTTTTGTCTTTTTATTTAATTTTCGTATTATTGTTTGCTTCTAGTTCGTTTTCATTGTCGTTGGTGTTACTCGCTTTTTTTTTTGTCACCGATGTCATATTGCTGACTGGTAAGCTGGCGCGGTTTCATTATCTTTGTCGTCTTGTGTCATGTGATCTTATTTTTTGTGGTAATTATATTTTCCTCTGTTTTCAGTTTCTACTTCTTCACTCAAAAGTTCGTAGAAACCCCCTGCCAGCCAGCCAAAGAGAACTTACACAGTCGTCTGGATTTTATTTGTTGGAATTTAGTGGAAGTCTTACATCTATACAAAATTCCTTTTAAAGTTCCCTGAAAGCCATCCAATTATCATCTGGCGTTATCCACTGTTCGTTTCGGAAACTGAAATCAACCCAAACCTATCGTAAATAAATTGTCCAGGTCGGACATCCATTATTGTTCAGATTTAACACATGCTGATCCGAAGCAGGCATAGCAAAGTGAGATTACTTCTACGAAGGTTCTACTAGGCGAACTTTGTCTTTCCACATCTTCTTTTCTCATGCGCTCTGAATTTCTATGCGATGCCCAGTTTTATCGCTGTTTGTTTTGAATTTGAAATTATTAATCGCTCGTGATCAATTTAAATCTATCCATTACACATTAATGTATATGTGATGAAAAATGTGTACACTGTACATCTCACCCACACTCCGAATGCATCACTGGTAAAAGGATGCATACTAGAGCAGTGTCGTCAAAATAGACATCAATGTTTGTGCTAGCCACAATCTAATTCTGGAAGTTTTCCCTAGCACCAATCAGTTCTAGATACTCAACAACCCCACGGTTGACAACTTTCCATTGTCGTACCGAATTATTTTGAATGTTTAAAAAACTAACCGACATCACCCTTTCCTCTAGCCGTCACTTGTTTGTACCACAAAGAGAAAAAATATGTACTGCCACAGTATCACAAGTGCTGCGACTAAACGACAAACCATGTTTATTTTCGTTCCCCCCAAAATCCACCCACCTCGTGTCACGTACGAGTGTTCTAAAGTCGCAAATCAACGGATATACAATCTACTGTGTGTATGTCAGCAGAAGGCGCAATACCGGTGGCAGCTAATACCCCGAGCTGTAAACCAAAGCCAAAAGCCAAAAACCAATTCTTCTACTACCGGTCGACAGACGACGGACAGCCCCAGGTTGGTCTACTGTTGTCGTCATCGTCAGTATAATGGCATAACAACAACAAACCGACTACGACGACGAACTGAACTCGAAGAACCGAGTGACTGATGGAGGTAATCACCCAAGTTGCAAGTCAAAGAGTACCCCCAACCAAACCGAACCGAGCCAAACACCCATCTGAAGTGATCCGGTGTGGTTAAGTTGGGTATAGGGAGTTGAGAGGGGGAGGGGTGCTCTTGAGGTCATGGGCGTTGCCAGATTTCCTATCATGTTTGGTTGAACGACTTCATAGTATTAATTCAGGAATTCAGGTATGTGAATATCGTGTGGCAGTTTCGAAGATACTCTATGCTCTGAAAAGTCAAGTAAAGGAGATTGGGCAAAAATGTATGGGGTTTGGTCCCGGAATGTACACAAATGACTCATATATCATTTGAAAGATCTAAATGAGACAAGAAAAAGTTGATATGGGGCCAAAAATATTCGTCGTGGGAGAAAAAAGTTATGTGTGCTGGAAAGATGTGAAAAGGGGTATGTTTTGAACAGTTTTCTATTAAATAATATTTTCTTGCGCAAATGTTTTGAACTCGTGCGTATGTATGTACTTATGCATGTTTTTATTTGAACTGTTTAGATTTTTCAAATATTGTGATTTGACACAGATTGATCAGATGTATTGCTGCAATGTGAATAATTAAGACATACGGAGATAAAAAATAATAATAAGGATATAGGTATGTGCGATTGACAAACACGTCGCTTTAGGTAACAGGACACAAATATCAAATCGTATTATCCTAATTCAGTGTTCTAGTAATATTTTTGTATAAACCAGCGGTTTATGTACTCAGGAAGGAATTCCCAGACTATATCCGTTTTAACATTACTGTGGTTGGGTTGTTGGATTCTGTTCTACACTGGTAGAAATACCTCGCTTGTCGTACATAGCTTAAGCGTGCTCGAAATCTGCGCGACAGTTACCACACTTCTATCTTTGATATCAATAACATGATACTGTCATGCTACAGCCTCTCAGAGAAGGAAATCAATTGAACTGGAAGTAACTGTAGTATTTGACTGTTTGCTGTGTATAAACTGCCAATAATCCGAGCAGAACCATTTCAGTTTGCTATCAATGTCAGTTCCATTGGCGACACCTGAGCACATGTGCCTCCAGAAATGCTTCGCTTAAATCGCTAAATACTCATGAGGATATCAATAATGTGAATGTTTTGAAGTAATCACACTTGAGCTGGGAACAACTTTCATCGTGATGAACGACATGCAAAAACATGAAATCAGATGGTGGTCGATCAACAAAAGAATGTGCAGTTTGAGGATCAACGGACTGATGATGACAAAGACGCAACGACAACGACGAAAGCAAGTAGGCCTGCCACCCAAGCTTCCACGTCAAGATCATCATGGGAGATTAGAACGCCAAGATGAGGAATTGAGATGGACTATTGGGAAGATCAGTGCTCACCGACTGGCGAACATGAATGTCCTAAGCTTCATTGATATACCGTCTCCAAGAATATGGTCATTCGCAGCACCTACTTTCAAGATAACCTCCCGTACTAATATAACTGGCGATCACTACTGCAAACGGACCCAAATCGATTAGGTATGGATTGATGGATTGCACATCTCCGACATAATCAACGTCAGAATCTATCGTGGTGCTAATATTTGCTCTACCCTCTACCTGATAATAAGAAAACTGCGCTTAAAACTTCCTGTCATTAACGACGAATGGTACCGACGCCTGCCTCAGCAAGACCTTCAGCGACCGAAGTAGAAGGATATCGCCACAGCATCGCTCCGCATCTCGAGCAGTCGTTACCGGAATTGGTTTTGCTGGCTGAAACCCTTCTTGGTTGTTCTACTACAGTAAAAGTAGCTATCAACTCACAGGTGGAATCATTGTGCGTTAATCATTTGGCTCCACGGCTTTCGTATACCAACTCGTAAAACGATAATGATTGACATTTTAACTTAAGAATGGTTAGATAATGTAGGAGTACATGTGACACTAAAGGTCCACGTATGCAGTATACATCGTGAGATGGTTTATAGATTGTCATTGATTTAACCACATGAAATCCTAATACTACGCATATGTTACTGATAAGTTCAAATGAGCATTTCAATTCACATTTAACGTTTTTAAGGCTGATTATGTTTTTCATTGAGGTTGAGCTGATAGTTTATTGATTTCTTCGCATAATCGGTTCTGGAGAAATATGTACTTTAGCAAAAACAATTAAGTCAGTTCTCTTATAAGACATCACACACTTTTCTATCACCGCTGTTTCCCAATTGTTTTTCATCGAATGAGGCTGACATTTTTTTGTTTGAAAACAAGTCGTAATGTTACCTTATTGCGAGTTCTGTTTGATCTTCCGACCTTGACGCTTGCTCCTGCGGGAGCGAGTGACGAGGGCAGGATCAAACATGTCGCGCGTCGGTCGAGTGAAGTGAAAAATTTCCGCGATCGGTTAGTTCTGTTTGATCTTCGACCTTGACGATTGCTCCTTGGCAGTGCGTCAAGAAAGCCCGAGCAGTCGTCAGTTGTTTTCCCTCTCGGGTCGTGCGCCTATTTTCTCTGAGTGCTTTTATATAGCCGAGCAAACGAGTTAAGCTGAAAGTGGTTTGTTGCTGCTCAGTCAAGGATGACGGATCAATTGGTGAGCTCGTTTCATGCTACTATTTCTAATCTATAAAATATGTATGACTGTACATTTAATCGATACAACGGTAGGACGTAAATATGATTTTTCAACAAACTATGAATGGTTCGTCACTGTGAGTGCCGACACAAACTCTGATTCATGAATTATTTATGTTAAACATTTTTTTATTTTCAAAACACCCCTTTCTTTTTATCTTTATTTTTGTAATTATAAGAAAACTTTGAATGGTTCGACACTATAAGTGTAGACTTGCGAAAGGTTCACTTTATTCAACAAACTTTGGATGGTTCGCCACTGTAAGTGTCGGCATAAGAATAAGAGTGTTCTATGATGTTCCAGCCAATCGAGTTTTTGTTTCTTTTCAAATAAGTAAAATATAATAACACATGCTTTCGTCCTGACAGCTGTAGGAATGTTACATTTAGATATTTGTTCAACAAACTTTGAATGGTTCGTCACCTCAAGTGTCGGCATAATTTTCCTTTACATAGAAATTGTTCATATCAAATGAAAATATTATATTTTCATAAAAGCATATTTATATTTGACAAAAAACTATTTATCATGGTCTAATCACTTATCAAAGTGAATCCTTTGACCCAACGATCCTCCCCATTAACAAACATCCTTCCCAGTAACCTTTGTGGAGATGCAGAGGCAAACACGGTCTTCAAATAGCAAAGGTTACACACTAACATTCCTTCCCCCAATCCCACCTGACTGCAAGGACGTGGCCGGCGCCGTTATTGACCATGTATAAATAGAGGCACTGAATTATGCACACTGAAGAAGATTATGGCCAATCCCAGCCGAACTTCTAGTTGATTCTTTGTGCATTTTCACTGACTTCGGTCAATCACGGAATAGCAACCCTTGATATGTGTAGTCAGTCTAAGCTAAGCTAAGCTAAGCTAAGTCGTAATGTTACCTTATTGCGAAAAAAAAAGGATTGGTCGGTCAAAAAACTACGATTAGAATAATGTGAGTAGCAGGGTCTGATAGAAAACTTAACTGAATATACATACATATTTTATAACGATTTTAATGTAATTATGGTCTAACATCACCATGCAATATTTTCATCCCTGAACCAAAGTTCTAATTCACTTATTTAAAACAAAGAGCTTTTCATCATCATATAGGTGCAGAAAACATATATGTTTTTATTTTTATTCGATAAAACATATACCAAAAATATAAAAAAATACATAGAAAAGCCATCTCAAACCATGCGGAATAACTTTTTTCTCCCACGACGAATATTTTTGACCCCATACAAACTTTTTCTTGTCTCACTTAGATCTTTCAAATGACATATGGGTCATCTGTGTACATTCCGGGCCCAGATTTGCCCAATCTCCTTTCCAACCAGAAAACATCCTCTGCCAGAAGGATTCGAACCCACGACCCTCAGTTTAGGATTGCTGAATAGCTACGTGTTTATTGCTACGGCTATTTGGGCCCTCCAAACATAAATTTATTATATCCGAATATTCGGAAGCACTTTGAAAATATTACGAATTGGAATCAGTCATAATTTTATGTTTTTTTTTCTCCTAAAAAAAGGTTGTATCGTTGATGTATTTAGGTAGGTTCTGATAACTTTTTACCGCAATCGCAATCTTGGGACCAGTTCAAATAGGGTACCAAAATCTTTCAGAAATTCCTTCAATTAAAACTTCATAGATTCATACAAGAACTTTTCCCGAAATAAAAATATAAAATCCAGGAACTCTTTCAAAAATTGCTCCAGCAATTTCATCCAGGGATTTAACCAAAAATTCTCCAAGATAATCTCTACAGTAATCCATATAGCGATTTCACAGAGGATTCCACTAGAGATTTCACCTGAGATTCCTCCAGGGATTTCTCCAGGAAAAACATTGGATCGCTACCAGAATGTTTAACCTGTTCCTATAAGACCTATCATCAGCCATCCCTGCAGGATTTCTGCAAGGATTTCCTCCAGGGATACCTCGTATATTATTCTAAGGATTTCTCCATATACTTCGCAAGAAGTTCCTGCAAGAACGCCACCAGTGATTTTTTTATGGTAAAATCTTTTCCTCCAAGAACATTTCCAAGACTTCCTTCAAGGTTTGATCCAAAAATTCCTCCAGAGATTTTCTAAGTGATTTCTCCTGATATTTCTTTAGAGGACCTTCTAGAAATTCATCCAGTTATACCTCCATGGATTTCTTTAGGAAAATCTCTACAAGTATTCTCTCAAAGATATCTCAAAGGCTCGCACAATATCTTCAAGGATTTCTTCAGTGATTCATCCATAAATTCCTCCACAATTTTCTCCAAGTACACAAGTAAGGATATCCACAGGTAGTCCTAGTTCCGAGATTTCTCCAGGAATAACTACGGATTCCTGGATTCCAGGGATTCTACAAGAAATAACTTCACGAATTCCTCCATGAGTTTTCCCAGAGATATTTCCAAGAAAATTGCTACATGAATTACTCCAAGGATTTTTCCAGGTAATCCTCCAGGAATTTACATATTAATTTCTCCAGAAATTTGTTTTGGGCCTCCAAAAATTCCTCCGTGGATTCTTCCAATATTTTCTTCTGGAATTCCTCCAGGAATTTTCCTGTTTCCTAAGAATTTCACCAGTAATTATATTTAGAAATTCTCTACATAGATTTCTTTAGGAAAATATTTTCATAGATTCATTCCGTAATTTCTCCTGGGATTACTACAGAAATTTCTCTGCGGATTTCTCCAAGTAATACTCCAGGAATTTCTCCAGAAAAAAATCTATACATGGATATCTCTAAGGATTCTTCTAGCAAAATCTCTACAGTGATTCTTCCAAGCATTCCTCCAAAAATTACTCCAGGAATTTCTCCAGGGATTCCTCGAAGGATTCCTCCAGAGATCCTATCAGTTATGCCTTCAGTAAGTTACCCAGCTAATTCTACAGAAATCAGCAATATTCTCAGGTAACCCTTCCTTGATTCCTATTAGAAATTGTTTCAGTTAATCCTTTATAGATTTCTACAAGAATTTCGGCAGAAACTCCTGCAAGGATTCCTCCAGGAAATTCTCCACAGAGATTTCTCCAGCAATTCATTCAGAATTTTAACAAAGGATTGTTCCTCAAAAATATATAAATGTGTTTCTCTCTCCTCAGAAATTCCTTCAAAGTTTTCCTAAGCTATCCTTCCAGAAAAACCTTTATGATTTTTTTAGGGTATTTTACCAGGGTTCCCCGAAGGATTATCTCCGGAATTCCTTTAGAGATTCATCCATGAAATCCCAGGGATCCCTTCAAAATAATTTCAACAGAATTCCTCCAGAAATGTATTCATGAATTTTCCAAATAAATTCTAGAGGAAAAGGGTTTTTAGAGGAATTTATGTAAAAAGCATTGGCGTAAATACGGGGGGGCTAGGGGGGTTTAAGCCCCCCCTAGAAAAGTTCAAGTCCCCCCCTCCCCCCAGAAAAATATATCTCTTATGCTAAGGTAGCATCTTACTTAGGGATTTTATTTTATCGAATGGGTCAAGCCCCCTCTAGGGGGGTTTCAAGTTCAAAGTTCAAGTGACGTTAATGGTAAAAAGTTATGGAGGAATCCCTGTAGGATATTTTAGGATAATCAAATCTCTTGGAGGATCCAAGGAGTAATCTTAAGGTATCCTTCGAAAGGAATTTCTTGTACAATCCCTGATAAAAATGTTGGTGGAATTTCTGAAGGAATACTTGTTAAAATCTGGAGTGATCCTTGAAGGGATTGCCCTAGTATAATCCCTGAAGACATATTTGCATGAATCCCTGAAAAAAAATTCTGAATGAGTTGTCAGGTGATTTGAACCTGCAAATAATGAAAACAAATCCAAAGGTCGTATGACCCGTTTCGATAAATGTTATCCAAAATGCGAGCTATGTACAGCAACAGCCCATACAGTGTGTCCACTGGGCAACCAACATCGCAGTCCATGCAGAGATAAGTTGTCACTACAGTTATCACTTTAACGCAAGTTGTAGCACTTGGAATAAGTTACGGATGTAACACCTACTTAAGCCGAAAAATAAATAACCCAGTTTATCCTTTAGAGATTTCTACAGAAATTTCGGCAAATACTCTTCCAAGGATTCCCCCAAGAAATTTTCTACACGTAGGGGAACTTACGTATTGTCGGCAGCCTAAGCAGCTGAACTTTTAAGAAATTGCCCTACGCAACAATAGAACACAACAATTAGCAGGAGACACCTGAACTACACTTGAGCACTCTTCATCTATTAGTTATTATACACAAAACACTATTTTATTCTCTTTATCTTCTATTTTTCCTCACCAAAGTCACGAGGCACTTGTTCTTTTATCGGCAATGCAATTTCTATTGTCGGCAATAAAAATGTTCACTTCGGCAATCAAAAACTGCGCAAAAACTAGTTAATGTATTGATAACATTTCGTATTTGTTGACAAATCCTGAAATTAAACGTCACTCATTATTTTCGACTCGTTGAAAGGGCCAATGCAGAAAAATACAGACTACACTGAGAACAAAATTGCAGTTATAAATAAAATAGCAGAGAGTCAAATTGAATACACAACGTCACTAAATTTATGCAGACTAAGGCTCCGTCCACAAATTACGTAACGCTCTAGGGAGAGGGGGAGTAGGCTCAAACACATTTATTTTTTTCATGCAAAGACCGTTGCGGAGGGGGGAATGGTCAAAATTGTACATTTTGACGTTATGTCTTAAATAGACGCTGCATAAGGGGGCGTCCACAAATTACGTAACGCTCTAGGGGGAGGGGGAGAGTAGGCGCAAGCGTTACGGCTCATACAAAATTTTGAAATTTTTCATACAAAAAGCATTACGGATGGGGGGGAGGGGGTCGAAAATTTCCAAATTTAGCGTTACGTTATAAATGGACGCTGCCTAATGTCGTGTTCATTTAAATAAAAAAGTAAATAAATATTTTATCGAACATTTTTTGTATTCAATCTCACTATGGCAGCTTTTCGGCTGTAAAAAATGCCATGTCATGGTTATAAACATGCAGCAAGTGCGAATCCAACCTAGAAGTTGCAGCGTGACGTCATGGTTAATTGATTCATAATATTGTGCTCTGCACGAAAAATCCACGGAACACGATTATCGGATAACTTGAATGTCAGAGTTGTGTTTGAATGGGTTACATGCAGGCCCTCACACTACTGTTTATTAGGGTGCGACTTATTTTTCAAAAGCTCTCAAAACCAAAAACTCTTGTACTTTTATGAATTCGAATCATATTCGAAGAGAAACCTCAAAGTTTGAGCTAAAAATATTAGGATTTAGAGGGGGCACAAGCGTCTTGAAGATAAATTTTCAAGTTATAAAATATGGCCTTCAGTGAAGTCACCGTAACTTCGGTAATTGCTAACGAATTTTGAAACTTTCAGCACCATTAAAAAATAAATTTATGAAAACTTTGTAGAATATCAAATTTGTGTAAAATCAAAACTAGTTTCAATAAAAAGTAGTTTACTCCGAATGTTTCCTCATTTTACAAAAAAAAATATCTTTGTTTGACCATAACTTCATGAATACTCAACCGATTCCAAATCTTTATGCATCGTTTAGAAGCTTACTTAATTAATCATACACCACATTTCACTAAAAAATGTTTTGACCAAGTTATTAATCAAAAACTGCACAAAAGCATGATTTTTTAACGAAAAACGTCAATTTTTTTTAAATTTTGGCAGTTAAACAATATTTTTAAAGCTGAAACTGGCTTACCTCATTTGTTAAACCTTTGAAAAGGACTTTAAATAATATATTTGCTCATGTTAAAAAAAATGCACTATTCAACTCGTAATTAAAACAAAATGCTTTATAAACAGAAGTTTTGTACGAAAAACTTGACGAAGAAAATTAAATAATCCAAAGAAATTCGATATTTTTTTTAAATCAAGTTTTTTGGGTAGTTTTTGTTACAAAACTAAGCCAAAACCATTTATTAGAAAAATGTGTTGTATGAACAATATGGGATCAACTATTTTTTGCTTCAAGAACATGTACATACAAATATTTGAAATCGGTTGAGTATTTATGAAGTTAAGGTCAAACAAATATGAATTTTTCAGTTAAATGAAGAATATTTTCGAGAAAACTACTTTTAACAAAGACTTTTTGATTTAAGACAAATTTGGTGTTCTACAAAGTTTTCATAAATTTAATATTGAAAATAATGATGCTAAAAGTTTCAAAATTGGTTAGAAATAACCGAAGTTATAGTGACTTCACTGAAGGCCATTTTTATAACTTGAAAACGCTTGCGCCACCCTAAATCTTAATATTGTTTACTTAAACTTTGAGGTTTCTCTTCTAATATGATATGAATTCATAAAAGCACACGAATTATTGGTTTTGAGAACTTTTGAAAAATAAGCCGCACCCTAGTCTCTATGCGCAAAAAATCGCTAAAAGGTAACGCGAAATTGAAAATGCTACAAGCTTTTTTTACATTTTTTTTACGTTCATATTATTCTCAGTGTATGAGAAAATCAGAATAGGCCCTTTGCAAATCAATCCACTTATGATTTGACACAATTACATCATCCTCTGATTGCCTGTAGAACAACAGGAGTGTTGCCAAAATAGTTAACCTATTGTAAGAAGTATATTTTATATGTTTCTCAGTATATTGAAGTTTATGCGCTACAATCTTCAGATAAAGAAAGTATTGGAAGGCTAAATTATTACCAATGTATGCTTTGTTGCCTAATTCCAATGAATTAATTAGTTGTGTTCGATTTTTTCAATTAATTTGAATTGTGAATAAAAAATACACCGAAATTGAATATGGTTTTCTGGCAACCTATTCCCGTAATAAAAAGTGATTGCCGAGGAAAGCAAAGTGCAATAATTTTAATTTGTGATTTGAAGCATAAAAATTAAGTATTTTCGAGTGATTTATAGACAAATCAAAAGTTTAATAGTGCATGAGTGATCGGTGCGTAGCTTTTGTGACAAATATGGTATTGGAGCGGAGAATTGGACCTTTCAAAGTGGTGAGTTTTTCTTATGCTGTTCTTGTTTTGTTTTATTCGGCAGCTCACGAATGACGATAATTTCGTAAGCATTTATTTCATTCAATGATAAAACCCATGTTATATAATATTTTTGTGAAAGATGAGGTTTACATGGAAGATTATAGTTCAAGGAATATGTTGAGTACATTGAAGTTAACTCTTGTTCCGTAGATAAATTTAAACAAGGACGATAAGTTAGTGCTGCCGAAAATACCCTCAGGGTACCGAAGCCATTATTTACCCTATATTTCCAGAGATAACTCCAGCAATTTTTTCAGGAATTTCACCAAGGATTATTCCACAAAACTATCTAAATGTGTTTCTTGAAAAATTACGCCAGAAATTCCTCTGAAGATTTTCTTGATTGTCCCTGCAGAGAAACCTGCAAGATTTTTTTAGGTATTTACCAGGGATTCCTCAAAGAATTCACCCCGGAATCCTTCTAGAAATTCAGCCAAATTACCCGGAACCATTGGAGAAACCAATGATAAATATATAAATGAACTTTACTGCGATTCCTGGATGGAATCAAAACATAACTCTTAAGTTACCGTGTACTCACCGTACTTTGCGCAACTAGGGCCTAACTTTACGGACATTAGAAAAAAAAACTTGAAGAAATAGTAATTAATTTTTATTTTGTTATTTCATGAGAGAACGAATTACGATTGTATGGAAATATGAAAAATTCAAGACTAGAAAATATAACCAATATTAAGTCTACCTGTTTAGATAAATCCGCAATGTTTCGCCCTGCATAAAGATAGGTACATACACGGTGTTTCCGATTGAATTCAGGGATTATTTTTTGAAGTGACTATTAAAATTTTAAGAAATCTCTATAATTATATGTTTTTGATGAAATTTTTCAGAAGTCCTTCAGAATTTTAAGGGTAAATTATTGGAAAATTTTCAATGAAATTCAAGAAAATTGTTTGGAGAAATTCCTGCTAAAATACCTATCGATTATTTTTATAAGAAATACCTAATTTAGTGAGCTATTCGGTATATTTTGTTAAGGTCCATGTTCGCATGGTCGACGTTAACACCAGTACTATCATTGCTGGGAGTATGGGACTACATTGTGGCATATCTAATCATATTCACTCATACGATCTGTGAATTTGTTAAGGATTGAAATTATCAAATTGACTGAGGGAGTTTTTTTTTGTTGATTCCGTATTTCATTTTTTTTTTCAACTTGAAACTTATACATCTTTTTATGAGTCCAATTAATAAGTCTTTATTAACGAGATTTTTAGCCCTGGGCTAGTTCATCTCGGGACCAATTGCTTTACTCCCCTTCCGAAGGAAGTCGTTACTGAAATTTTTAAAGACTATCTCGAGGAAAGGGATTCGATCCCAGGTCCTCGGCGTAAAAGTCGTGTGTTCTAACCACTACACCAGGTCCGTGCCCACCAATGAATAAGTTTGATTACCGATTATATGCATGAGTTGACGCAAACACCAGGCCAGTATAGAGTACTTGACACTGAAGAAGTCTGCAAGTCGCAGACGAAATAGGCGTTATTTAATTTTTTTCTGCAAAAGTGAAGTGTTTAAGTTCATTTAGTAGTTTTTTCTTAAGCAAACTCTAATAATCTCTTCCATACTTTTTTTAAAATGTGTTTAAAATTCCAATAAACTAATGAATGAATTTCGCGTCACAATTTTTTATAAAAAGGAATAAGGGCTTATGCTGACACTCATAGTGAAGAACCATCCATAGTTTGTTTTAATAAAAATAAATGTGACATTGCCACGATACAAATTTGTGCTATCACAAGCGTGAAACGAACTCACCAATTGGTAATCCATTAAGTTGGGAGCAACGGCCTTCCCCCTGCCACCCTCTGGCTACGCCACTATTCTTGAGGTTGTTGGGGTGGCAAAAGACAACCTGAAAATACAAATACCTCGGTCGTTAATAATAAATAAACGAAGAAAACAAGAACACAAGACCGAGCCAAATACAAAATTGGAACCTTTTTTTTTTTTTCTAGTTCATTTATTTGAGGCTCAATCGCGTTTAACGCTTTACGGAGCCGAAATTCATTTTTTGTATTGTTTACAAATCATTCACTTTTTTGTACTAAGATTAGTATGGGAAGGAGCCAGGGTACTCGTGGCAACTCGAGGTTAATGGTCACATTTTTTGGAAGGAAGGACATGGTGAGGATTGGGTTTAGGGTTTTCTGCAGCACATCCGGGAGGTATATCGTGGTATCGCGATTAACGTGTAGTGGCGTTGGTACCAATTTCTTGCCGGTATTCGTCTGCCGGATGGCCAGGATCCTCAATCCAACATACAAGGGACAAAACACAGAAAAAAAACTGGAGAAGAGAACACAGAAGAATTAAACTTTTATACTGGACAAGCGAAGAAAATCGTAAATTGCGACCATATAAATTAGATCGCGGGTGCCCAACACATCTCTAACTGGAACATAGGGTTGTCTACCTCGGGCCGCAAGGGTATCCAAAAGTTGCGCTCTGGAGGCGTCCATATCCGGGCATTTCCAAACTACATGATCGATGTCATCATAACCTGAACCACACCTATTACAAATATTGCTCAGCGCGAGGTTAATTCTGTGCAAATGTGTACCTAGCGAGTAATGGTTGGACATAAGTCTTGACATCACGCGAATGAAATCTCGAGTTACATCCAAACCTTTCCACCACGCTCGCAAGGAAACTTTAGGAATTATGGAATGTAACCACCGTCCCAGTTGGCCATTTAGCCAATCGCTTTGCCAACCGTGAAGAGAACTTTGACGTACTAAATGAAAAAATTCATCGTGTGAAATTCTTCTATCATAAATCTCACCTTCCTCAGCGCCCACCTTTGCGAGAGAGTCCGCCTTCTCATTGCCATAAATTAAGCAATGGGAGGGGACCCATACAAAGGTAATCTTATATGATCTTTCGACCAGTGCACACATCTGCTCTCTTATTTTTGTAAGAAAGTAAGATGCATGCTTTACAGGTTTCATCGATCGAAGTGCCTCAATAGAACTGAGGCTATCCGAAAAGATGAAGAAGTGGTCTGCGGGCATGTTTGAGATCATCCCCAAAGCGAAGTTGATTGCTGCCAGCTCAGCAACATAAACCGTGCAAGGTTCCTGAAGTTTTCGGAAGGCGGAAGAGTTTTCATTGAAGACACCGAAGCCAGTGGATCCATTGATGCGGGACCCGTCAGTGAAATATCTCCTGTAGGAATCGACATTCTGATACTTTGCGTTAAAAATACGTGGAATCGTTATACATCGAAGTTGATCTGGGATTCCATGAATAGCTTGTTTCATGGACAGATCGTATTCAACAGAGGAACTGTCATTGGTGAAGTGTACACGTGGAGCGTTATAACATGGAAGACTTATGTCAGATGACATGTAGTAGAGATAAACTCTCATGAATTTTGACCGAGTATTCAGTTTGAGCATTTCTTCGAAGTTTTCGATAACGAGTGTGTTGCTCACCCCACACTTAATAAGTATTCTTAGCGAGAGCTCCCAGAATCGGTTCTGTAGTGGTAAAACCCCTGCCAGCACCTCCAGGCTCGCATTGTGAGTCGAATGCATACAACCTAAGGCGATACGCAAACAACGATATTGAATTCGTTCCAATTTAATAAGGTGGCTGTTTGCTGCTGAGAGAAAACAGAAAGAGCCATACTCTAGAACAGAGAGAATTGTTGTTTTATAGAGTTTTATGAGGTCTTCCGGGTGAGCACCCCACCATGTTCCGGTAATTGTTCGTAGAAAATTGATCCTTTGTTGGCATTTTTCCGTTAAATACCTAGTATGGGTTCGCCAAGTGCCTTTTGAATCAAACCAGACCCCAAGGTATTTTGAAGTCAAAGACTGGTCGATGTCTGTTCCCAATAGCTTAAGCTTTAGTTGGGCTGGATTCCGCTTCCTAGAAAATACAACCAGTTGAGTTTTTTGCGGCGCAAACTCGATCCCTAAATTTCTAGCCCAAGTGGATAGATTATCAAGGGAATTTTGCAATGGTCTTTGCAAGATTTCCGCTCGTGGGCCCTTCATAGAGACCACAGCATCATCTGCAAGTTGTCTAAGCGTGCATGGTTCTTCCAAACAGTTGTCAATATCTTTAACATAAAAATTATAAAGCAAGGGACTTAGACATGAGCCTTGGGGAAGACCCATATAGCTAATTCTGGAAGTTGTCAGTTGACCGAGAGTGAAGCACATGTGTTTTTCTGACAACAAATTGTACAAGAAATTATTTAACATTCCAGGTAGTCCACTATTGTGCAGGCTTTCTGACAATATTTCTATGGAAACTGAATCAAAAGCGCCCTTAATGTCCAAGAAAACCGAAGCCAATTGCTCCTTGTCTGCAAAGGCTAGTTGAATATCTGATGAAAGCAACGCTAAACAATCGTTTGTTCCTTTGCCCTTACGAAAGCCAAATTGTGTACTGGAAAGCATGTTGTTTGATTCGACCCAGTGATCGAGTCGGGATAGGATCATTTTTTCTAACAATTTCCTTAAACATGATAACATAGCGATCGGGCGGTACGAATTATGATCAGACGCTGGTTTCCCAGGCTTTTGAATAGCTATTACTTTGACCTGTCTCCATTCAGGTGGAACAATGTTGTGCTCCATGAATGAGTTGAACAAGTCAAGCAACCGTCTTTTAGCGATATCGGGGAGATTTTTAAGAAGATTGAACTTAATCATATCGCGTCCCGGAGAGGAGTTGTTTGATGAAAGAAGAGCCATAGAAAATTCCAGCATAGTGAATGGTCTGTCCAACGCATCGTCTCTCTGGGTTTCCCAAAAAGGCGGATGAGCTGGAACTGAGTCTGGACAGACCTTTTTTGCGAAGTTGAATATCCAACGATTGGAGTATTCGTCACTCTCATTTGAGGATGAGCGGTTTCGCATGTTGCGAGCCACTCTCCAAAGCGTCGTCATTGAAGTTTCTCGTGAGAGGCCATCGATGAAACGTCGCCAATAGCTACGCTTCTTCGCTTTAATAAGATTCTTCAGTCTTTTTTCGAGCTTCGAGTACTCTAAATAAAGTTCTGAGGTACCATATCTACGAAAAGCTTTAAAGGCATTAGATTTTTCTCGATACAACTGAGTGCATTCATCATCCCAACCAGGTGTGGCTGGTCGTCTTTTGAAGGATGCACTTGGAACTCGTTGCTTTTGGGATTCTAATGCACTTTTATAAATCAATTCTGTTAGGAATCGATACTCATCCAACGGTGGGAGAGTGTTGAATGATTCGATACCGAAAGTTACCGCTGATGCAAATTTTTGCCAATCTATATTCCTAGTGAGGTCAAAAGGAACCTGAATTGACTGTTCTGACCTTTCACAATTATTTTTGATAGAGGTTATTATGGGCAAGTGATCACTACCATGGGGATCATCGATAACCTTCCACATGCAATCGAATGATAGTGAACTTGAACCCAGAGACAGGTCAAGGCGGCTTTCTTTGCCGTCGGATGAAATACGTGTCACTTCACCTGTGTTCAAAATGTTCAAGTTGAAATCGTCGCATAAGTCATAGAAAATAGCCGCTCTATAATCATCATAAGATTCGCCCCATCCAGTACCATGGGAGTTCATATCACCCAGTATTAAAATCGGGAATGAGAGCATGGAAACTGCATTCCAAAGATGACGGCGGTTTATTGAAACTCTTGGAGGAATATAAACAGAAGCTACGCAAAGATCTTTACCCTTTACGTTTATTTGGCAAGCAACGATTTCTATGCCTGGATGAGTCGGAATGGGGATTCTGTAGAATGAATGGCACTTTTTGATCCCTAAAAGCACACCCCCGTAATTATCATCTCGATCCTGGCGTATAATGTTAAAGTCGTAGAAGTTATGATCATCTTCAGAAGAAAGCCATGTTTCACAGAGTGCAAATATATCACAATCGGAATTGTGAAGCAAAAACTTAAATGTGTCTAATTTAGGTTTTAGACTATGACAGTTCCACTGTAGCACTGTGATCATATCATGTACCTCACTTGATGAATTATCCATCGAAAGATATGATCGAAGCAAGGAGGGGCCACGAGATAGTCAATTCCCTGAGATATTCTTCTATTGCGGGGAGAAAAAGTTCGAGTATGCCTCTGAATGAGTCTGAAACTCCGAGAGCATTACATATGCGATCCACAAGGGCCGTAAAAGTTATCAGTCCTCGCTTAGCCCGGGCCGTTTTCGAGGAAGAGCGAGGGACTTCAGTAGCATTTCTTTTGCTTTCTTGTCTAGAGCTTCTTTTCGAAGTGTATTTTATCTGTGGAGGCGGGGGCGGCAGATCTTTGCTGCAACACGGAACGGAAGCATCAAAGACCTGTTTCTTCGGGTTTTTCAAATTTGCCCCACCTCCTTTGGAATTAGGCAAACTTCTGAGGGAAGATTTCAATACCTTACGGCGCAGTCCCGGAGAAGATGGAGACTTTCTTTTACCGGGTGCGTGTACCTCCGAAGAATCTCCCCCATCGGTTTCGTCGTCGTTCGCTTCATCGGAAGACAACTCTTGAAAAGAGTTACCAACTGGGATGGCTGATGAAGACTCTTTTGCAGGCGGATTCAAAGCTTTCACCATTTCCGCATACGTCTTCTTGGAGCGCTTCACAATTGAGCGACTCTCATTTCGAATGCGCTTTTTGTATGCCGGGCATTTCTGCAAGTCATGCAGATCCTTGCTACAGTAGCTGCATTTTTCAGCTTCCTGTGTGCAAGCATCTTCTGAATGAGCTTGGTTGCATTTGCCACAACGGGGCTTGTTGTCGCAAAAGCTAGCACTGTGGCCAAGCTGCTTGCAGTTGGTACAATTGAATACCTTCGGCACGTAAAGACGCACTGGGTAAAAAACACTATCAATGCAAACAAATTTCGGGAGGACGGAACCAGGAAAAGTCACTCGAAACGAGGCTGACGGCGAAAAAACTTTCTTATTTCCTTCCATGGAAACTGATTGCAACTGTTTGCAATCCAGTATAGCCAC